>NC_088412.1:8340373-8640373 GCF_034236695.1 Oncorhynchus nerka | reverse complement strand
AGACCTGCCAAGTCATTTCAATGCCAAGCCTGACAGTCAAATGACACCAGACCTGCCAAGTCATTTCAATGCCAAGCCTGACAGTCAAATGACACCAGACCTGCCAAGTCATTTCAATGCCAAGCCTGACAGTCAAATGACACCAGACCTGCCAAGTCATTTCAAAGCCAAGCCTGACAGTCAAATGACACCAGACCTGCCAAGTCATTTCAATGCCAAGCCTGACAGTCAAATGACACCAGACCTGCCAAGTCATTTCAATGCCAAGCCTGACAGTCAAATGACACCAGACCTGCCAAGTCATTTCAAAGCCAAGCCTGACAGTCAAATGACACCAGACCTGCCAAGTCATTTCAATGCCAAGCCTGACAGTCAAATGACACCAGACCTGCCAAGTCATTTCAATGCCTGACAGTCAAATGACACCAGACCTGACAAGTCATTTCAATGCCAAGCCTGACAGTCAAATGACACCAGACCTGCCAAGTCATTTCAATGCCAAGCCTGACAGTCAAATGACACCAGACCTGCCAAGTCATTTCAATGCCTGACAGTCAAATGACACCAGACCTGCCAAGTCATTTCAATGCCAAGCCTGACAGTCAAATGACACCAGACCTGTCATTTCAATGTCATTTCAATGACACCAGAAGTCATTTCAATGCCAAGCCTGACAGTCAAATGACACCAGACCTGCCAAGTCATTTCAATGCCAAGCCTGACAGTCAAATGACACCAGACCTGCCAAGTCATTTCAATGCCAAGCCTGACAGTCAAATGACACCAGACCTGCCAAGTCATTTCAATGCCTGACAGTCAAACAGTGGAAGTGTGTGACCTTTGGAACACAAGCATAATGAAACCCCCAAAAATGTGTTGTACTTACGACAAATTTCTGGTGTTCTCCATGCAACACAGACTCCAGCTTCGGTGCAGGCCTGGGCGTAGGCTGCTACAGCTGTACAGAAACACTCACAGTCTCCGCCAGTATCACAGGCACAGGAGTCTTTCACACAGTTCTCAAAGTACAGACTAGGGTCTACCTGTAAAACACATACAGAGAGAACACACGATGCACTAATACTGTATTATTATTTTTTTGTTTCTTAGAGAATTATTCAAAACACATTTAACAACAGACATGTTCATGAATAAAATCATCGAGGATGACAAGAAAGTCAATGTTTAAAACGATTTGGGCGTATTTTTTGGTTCAGAAGTTTGACTGTCCACCATCCTATCAGTGTTCTGTCTGAACCTTTCACCTGGTTTCTAGCTGTACGGTTTATACATAGCAATCTGTTTCAGCACTGTACCTTCTTGTGACACAGTTGGAAAGTCTTTCCGGTGATGATGCTGCACTGCATCTTAGCCCAGTTGTGGCGGTTGGGTCTGGCTCCACATGGGTCCACGTTGCTTTCTGCGTCGGGACAAGTGCTTGACACTTTCCAGCTGTTAGCAAACTCCACAGGACTGCTGACTATCATCTGACCTTGTGTGGTGAAGTCATCTCTGCCTTCTCCATTATAGTTCCCACACAGGCCGCACACTGCTCCCTATAGACACATAGAAACGATAAGGCAAACATAGTGGTACTGTACCAAATCAATCACTGTTAGCAATACAAAATGCACTCTGATGTCTGATGTCTTGTTCATCTATTTTGAAGCCTATTTCATCACAGGCTCTCTATGTGAAACCTTACACTATGCTGTTAGCAACACAAAATGCACTCTGATGTCTGATGTCTTGTTCATCTATTTCATCACAGGTTCTCAATGTGTTAACCCTTCAACACTAAACGTACACTATGCTGTGGCTCCAGGACGATGCGGACAGTAGTTTTGCGGTCCCACAGCACTGCGATCCCGATGTCTGACTCAACAATCAGGTACAGACCGACGGTCCTCACTCGGTACTGGATCTGAGAGCCCACTCCTAGGTCCACCACTTCATGGGTCCCCTTTGATAGTTTCAGCTCTGTTCTCTGTAAGGATAAGGATTTATCACTTCCTGTTCATAGACAATTAGGCTTGAAATAGTTTTTCCCAAAATCCCAGGTTTTCCAGAAATCAAGGATTTCCTCCTTATTCCCTTTTAATTTCAGAAAATTTGCAATTATGATTTCTGGAAAAACAGGGAATTTGGGGAAAGTTACCGGAATTTTGCAAAACTATGACAGACAATACACTTTATATAGCTTTATATGAAGAAAGAAAATGTCTTGAATGTCGTACTGATTTTTGCAGTTAGTGGCTATTTGGAAGAAAGTTTTACTTGCAATGATTGTGATGGTGATTTTACCTCCTTTAGTTGAATTCACTAATTGTACCGTCTCTCTGAATAAGTCGCTCTGAATAAGAGCATTTGCTAAATAATGTATTTTTTGTTTGTATGAATGTCAAATCATCTCTCATTATGATCCAACGGGTATAGAAAGGAGAATGGCTCAATATAAAGCCTGGAGTGGAGTAAATGGAATGGTATCAAACACATCAAAACCAGTCATGCATTTGATGCCATTCAATTCATTCCGTTCCAGCCATTACTATGAGCCCATCCTTCCCATTGAAGGTGTCACCAGCCGCCTGTTGGAGTGTATCATTTGTCCAGTCTTACCCCCAGTTGAACCCTGACAGACTTGGAACAAGTGGTGCCTGTGGTTCCACACGGTATGTTCTCTGTGATCACCATGAATTTGTCCTGGACAGGCCGGTTCCCACATTTGTTCTTAAAGAGAGACAGAGGGAGAGAGTACTTTAGAAACCAAATGAGACTTTTGCCATTTAAATGATTAGTTGGTAATATAGAAGACAATAGCAGTACTATTATACAAACATATTTTTTGTATAAAAACACATCACAATTGAATTGAAATGTATTGCATTGTATTGAAATGCCCTGATAAGCATTAATTACCTGGACAGCCACATAGCCACATTTTCCTTGGAAGCCATACGTGCGCTCATCAAAGGTTTTGTAATGGCCACTGCCGTAGATGGTACAGGTTCCTGGGCACTTCTTATCTGTGCACTCCCATTTCCCACTCTTACAGGTGCTACATGTGTACAGTATGAGAGACACTAAGTCAAAAATCCTCTTCAAATACAATCCTGATCACATTAGCTAGAGAGGATGAAGGAAGCCCTCATCTCGTGTCATGAAATCTCATTCCATTTAATTTACATCTCCATTCCTTTTTATATGGTATTGTTTCATATAACGTCATATCATACCGCATAACCTCACATTGTATCGTTTTTGATCAGAAAGTAACATATAACCATAAAAGCTGAATAACTCACCAAGTGTTACATCCGTTTGGGATCTGTTTTCCTGGGGCGTAGAGGAATCCGTCATGGCTGCATGGGCATTCATGTTTATTCACACACATGCCTTTCCCATCCTCCCACAGACTCGTGGGACACTTGCACCCAGACTCACACTCTGCGGAGAACTGTGGTCAAGGAGAGAGACGGGAATTAAATAAAGAAGTCAACCCTTAGGTCAGGTACTAATGGAAGTCAACAAGTCAACTCACACAGTCCATGAAATCCGGGTTCCTACAGCTCCGTGTACACTGTACTCCCAGGTCATTGGAGCAGTTCAAGAACACCTTCGGCGACTGGCAGGCTGTAACAGAAGCAGTTTCATTATTATTACACAATAAGTTGTCAAATTAGATCTGGGTTCAAATACTATCTTTCAGATACTTCCAGGGCCGGTTTAAAACAGATTTAAGCCTAGTCCTGGACTCAAGTAATTGAAATGATCTCTCATATAGTATTTGAACCCAAGTCTAGGTACAATACTGTATACATCAGAGGATTAATGGGATATGAATAGCAAGGGGACACAGAAAGGCTACTTACTACTCTCTGAACGGGGGACACAGAAAGGCTACTTACTACTCTCTGAACGGGGGACACAGAAAGGCTACTTACTACTCTCTGAACGGGGGACACAGAAAGGCTACTTACTACTCTCTGAACGGGGGACACAGAAAGGCTACTTACTACTCTCTGAACGCATCTTCCACGAACGGCAGTGAAGCTTCCCATTGTTGCAGACACTAGAAGAACACACATGATGCCAAGAGATATTTTAATATTGGAGTAACATTGCAGGACTGTGTACTTTTTATACTAGCAGGTAATATGACAAATTTGCTGCTTTGGTAGGTCGGTAAATTAGGTAAATAAGTAGATGGGTAGGTAGGTAGGTAGGTAGGTAAGTAGTCACTTAAATAGGTAGCTAGACACTTTATTAGATGGAAACAGTCTCTCACCAGTGTTCCTCCTGAATGTTGATGGACTTCCCAGGCTTGATGTGGACCCCGTTGTGGAAGCAGGGGCATTTGTCCATGGGTACACAGGTGCCCCTGTCATCCATGTAGAGTCCATCCGGGCAAGAACAACCATCCACGGGGAGGAAGTCATTGGTACAACCCTGGCTTTTGCTGGCCAGGGAGCTACAGGTCAGCTGACATCTCTGGAGCTGGTCAGAGTAGGTCTGAGACGCTGGGCAGTTACCAATGTATTTGTCTGTTTGTAGGGAAATATGGAAAGTGTTGGATAAAGTTAAGATTGGCAGTGTTGGAAAACTTTACTAAAGGCTCTATTTTACTCCAGGAAGGAAGAGGATTAAGTAAGTAAGTGTTGTTAACCTGTTTGGGATAGGGGGTGGTATTTTCATGTCAGGATGAAAAGAGTGCCCAAAGAAAACTGCTTGCTACCCAGGCCCAGAAGCTAGGATATGCATATAATTGGTTTTGGATAGAAAACACTCTAAAGTTTCTAAAACTGTTAAATGTCTGTGAGTATAACAGAACTAATTTGGCAGGCGAAACCCCGAGGACAAACCATCCAGGAATCTTTGTTGTTGTTGAGGTGACCATGTTTTCAATTGGATTTCTATGGGAATCTACATTTCTGAGGGATCTGGTTGCAGTTCCTAGGGCTTCCACTAGATGTCAACAGTCTTTAGAAATTGGTTGTTTTCTTTTGAGTAATGAAGAAGTATGGCTGTTCAGAACGAGGGTCGAGTCTGGTATACAGTTGTGTTTGGGGAGCGCGACCTGGCGCTCGCTCCACTTTCATTTTATTCCGTCTTAAATTTGATCAATTATTTACAGTATAAAGTACCTAAAGTTGTATTGGGAAAGTTGTTTGAAATGTTTGGACCAAGATTACAGGTAACTTATTCGATAATGTGTAGTCATATTGGGCGAGTTGGAACTGGTGTTTTTCTGAATCAAACGCGCAAAATAAATGGACATTTTGGAGAAATAACGACGGAATTAATAGAAAAAAAGGACCATTTGTGATGTTTCTGGGACATATTGGAGTGCCAACAGAAGAAGATCTTCAAAGGTAATGCATGAATTATATCGTTATTTCTGAGTTTTGTGTTGCGCCTGGCGGGTTGAAATATGACTGTCATGTGTTTGTTTGATGGGGTGCTGTCCTCAGATAATAGCATGGTTTGCTTTCGCCGTAAAGCCGTTTTGAAATCTGACACAGTGGCTGGATTAACAAGAAGTTAAACTTTAATTTGGTGTATTACCTTGTGATTGTATCAAAGTTAAATATTTCTAATAATTTCTTTTGAATTTCGCGCTCTGCAATTTCACATCCACAACCGTTTGACCGGGCACCGCAATTTCCCTGAGTAGGGGAATTTGTCAGGTTACCCCATGTCTCCCCTACTTTTTGCAATGGCGGTGGAATCCGCCAAGGTTGTCCCCTGTCTCCCATACTTTTAGCGATGGCATTAGAACCATTTGCAGAACGCATATATTCTAATGAGAATATCAGTGAACCTTTCATTGGTAGTCAGGAGAGGCCTATACTGTCATCTCCTTTCACCAATATACGACAAGACATAAATATGAGAAGTGTAAATCACTTACCACACACGTTCTCTCTCCAGCCCGACAGGACCACTCCCTTGGTAGCACAGTCTCGCACATAAGAGGAGAAGACGGCACACAGGCAGTCTTCACTCTTCTCACAGTTGCAGCTAGCGTACGTGCATCGCTGCAGAAAATATCAAGTTTAAGTAAATGTTCCATACGTAATAAATATATAACACATCTCATTGGCCAGAGCTTTCGCATGACAAACAGTATTACAAACAGCATTAAAAACAGTAAGAAAGTTCAGGACAAATATGTATAATTGTGAGCATTCCAAACCAGATGTAACTCAATGAAATGTAACAGTTACAGTTATAGTAAATGTATTACCTTGTAGTAAAGCTCGGGGTCCACCATGGCATGGCACTTGGCAAAAGTGCTGTCAGAACTTCTTAGCATGGAGCACCAATGTTTAGCATAGTTCTCTGAGTAAACAGAACATGGTAAGAGTTCAAATATGTCTGATACAGTATAAACTGCTGCTTCCTGCATCGATTTGAATCCAACGACATGATACTGCGGTTGTTGACATAAACTTTTATGAAATACTTATGTTCTGCTTTTCATTGAGTTATGTAAGGGTTAACCTTCAATTAAAGAGTTAGTGAAGAGGGCTTACCATTCTCCACGCTGAGGGAGCAGGGGTCGTCCAGCCTCTCCTCTCTGTCTCTGCAGGTAGGATTAGCCTTCCAGGAGTTCCCAAATGAAGAGGCTGTTCCCTCCACCATACCCTGGGGGGTCTTCATGTCATCGGACAGAACCTTGTTGAAGTTCCCACACAGACCTAGAAGAAATAGAAACAGTAATCAACACCATATAAACTATTACCAAACAGTAATCAACACCATATAAACTATTACCAAACAGTAATCAACACCATATAAACTATTACCAAACAGTAATCAACACCATATAAACTATTACCAAACAGTAATCAACACCATATAAACTATTACCAAACAGTAATCAACACCATATAAACTATTACCAAACAGTAATCAACACCATATGAACTATTACCAAACAGTAATCAACACCATATAAACTATTACCAAACAGTAATCAACACCATATAAACTATTACCAAACAGTAATCAACACCATATAAACTATTACCAAACAGTAATCAACACCATATAAACTATTACCAAACAGTAATCAACACCATATAAACTATTACCAAACAGTAATCAACACCATATAAACTATTACCAAACAGTAATCAACACCATATAAACTATTACCAAACAGTAATCAACACCATATAAACTATTACCAAACAGAAATCAACACCATATAAACTATTACCAAACAGTAATCAACACCATATAAACTATTACCAAACAGTAATCAACACCATATAAACTATTACCAAACAGTAATCAACACCATATAAACTATTACCAAACAGTAATCAACACCATATAAACTATTACCAAACAGTAATCAACACCATATAAACCTTCACCAAACAGAAATCAACAACATTTTTGTACTTTCTTGCTGTTTTTACTATTTTAATGAGCCCTGGTGAGTAAGATTACCAATGTTTATTACATTTACATAAAGTAGAATTCAAACTCTGTATATTACTGATATCTGCTCACCTTCAGAGGCTATATGCCTACAGCTTGGGAGTTAACTTACCTTGTGTCTTGGTCTTGTAGCTCTGGGTCCAAGGTGACATAGACCTGCATGATAGGGACCAGCTGGATCTGAACCTGCAGCCCAAAGCTGGTCTGGAGCATCATGTGGAAGGACGATGGCTTGAACACACTGATGTCAGCTATGGGAAGAAAAACAAATAGACTGATGTCAGCTGGGAACAAGACTGAAAGAGCTCCTGCTGGGACAGAGGTTGTCCTAATATAGACACCGTACACTAATGTCAGCTGGGAACAGAAAGGGGGGTTTGGGGGTAATAATCATTCAATTAAATATGATTCATTTTTTATTAAAAAAAATCTATTTAATCCCACTAAACATTACTGTACTTATTACTGTGTCAATAGCTTTGGAAGTACCGTGTAATAATAACTAGAATTAGGTGTGCATAATCTTTATTATAAACTGGGTGGTTCTAGCCCTCAATGCTGATTGGCTGACAGATGTGGTATATCAGACGGGGTGACAAACCATTTAGTTTTACTGCTCTAATTATGTTGGCAACCAGTTTATAACAGCAGTAAGGCACCTTGGGGGATTGTAGTATATGGCCAATGTACCATTGGAAAGGGAAGTTGTGTCGTGCCCAAGAACAGCCATTAGCCATGGTATATTGGCCATATATCACACCCCCTCAGGCCTTATTGTTAATCATTCCATGTCCCACCTGTGTTGTAAGGCAGAGTGATCTGTGCATTGTGGCTGACTTTCCCATCGGCGGTGATCACCAAAGCCTGGAAAAGAAAACAACAGCCATGATCAACTCATCCTATTCAACACAAGACTAGCTGTGCAGTATATACATTTCACTTACATGTGAGTACTTATAGTCAGATCCAAAATGATTAGCAACCCTGTTTCCATTATTTTTCAATACCTCACCCTGCGAGGATAACAACACTGAGCCTTTCTCTACAAGGTTTTAGGAGATTGGAGAACACATTGGGAAGTATCTTAGACCATTCCTCCCATACAGACCAGTGGAAGCACGACAGCCCCATAACATCAAAGATCCACCACCATTTTATACAGCAGGAATCAGGCTCTGTTTTGCATATGATTCTCCTTTTTGACACCAAACCCACCATTGGTGTGTCTGTGGCCAAAGAGATTCATTTAATGGTCTTTCTTGGTCATCTTTATCAAGGATGCCTTTTAATTTGGACCTGACTGTAAATACACAGAGATGGTGTATAATATACATGTGTATATGTTCAAGTGTATGTCAAATCTCCGTCTTTTAATGAAGGAAATACTCACGTTGTTTCTATCATTGTTTAGTAAGACCACAACACTCTTGAGGCAAGTGTCAAACTTCTGTCTTATACAGGGAACCAGCTGGACCAGTACAGTGAACTTTGGACTGGCTTCATTCTGAAACAGAGAAGGGAAAACAAACAAAAATGATGAGAAAACGTTGTGACATATAAAATGTCATCCACTTCTCATCTAGATTGTCTCTTCAGAAAAGTATAGTGTAATTGTCAGTTACCTTGCTTTCCACCTTGGCTAAGGGGTAGTAACAGTCACCATGGAAGGTGAATGCTTTCCCATCGAAGGTCGTCACGTGTGAACCCTCCTCAACGGCACATGTAGCAGGGCTGGGCAGACTTTTACAGGACCACTGACCATGATGACAGACACTGAATCACAGACACAGACACACA
The DNA here is from genome assembly GCF_034236695.1 of Oncorhynchus nerka. Taxonomy (NCBI): domain Eukaryota; kingdom Metazoa; phylum Chordata; class Actinopteri; order Salmoniformes; family Salmonidae; genus Oncorhynchus; species Oncorhynchus nerka. The sequence continues at coordinate 8,631,124 of NC_088412.1, read as the reverse complement.
GACACACAGAACACAGACACATGATGAAGGCATTTACAGGACCACTGATCATGATGACAGACACTGAATCACAGACACAGACACACAGACACAGAACACATGATGAAGTCATTTACAGGACCACTGACCATGATGACAGACACTGAATCACAGAACACAGAACACATGATGAAGTCATTTACAGGACCACTGACCATGATGACAGACACTGAATCACAGACACAGACACACAGAACACAGAACACATGATGCAGTCATTTACAGGACCACTGACCATGATGACAGACACTGAATCACAGACACAGACACACAGAACACAGAACACATGATGAAGTCATTTACAGGATAAACCAAGTATCCGAACCCTCTGTGACGACGTCTGTCTTAATATAACTTGTTATGTTAACAGCACAGTACTTTACATTGAGCACTTTAAGTCTAAACCTTTGACTCACCATTCCTCACGGTCCTGTCTGAATACTTCTCCAGAGTTGTAAATGTTTGCACTGACACTGGTCCTGAGTGACACACCCTCTTTGAGATGTCATCAAACACAGTCCCTACAGAGTGGTGAAAACAGACAACGTGTTACTAACATCACCACAGTCCCTACAGAGTGGTGAAAACAGACAACGTGTTACTAACACAGTCCCTACAGAGTGGTGAAAACAGACGTGTTACTAACACAGTCCCTACAGAGTGGTGAAAACAGACGTGTTACTAACACAGTCCCTACAGAGTGGTGAAAACAGACAACGTGTTACTAACATCACCACAGTCCCTACAGAGTGGTGAAAACAGACGTATTACTAACACAGTCCCTACAGAGTGGTGAAAACAGACAACGTGTTACTAACATCACCACAGTCCCACAGAGTGGTGAAAACAGACGTATTACTAACACAGTCCCTACAGAGTGGTGAAAACAGACGTGTTACTAACACAGTCCCTACAGAGTGGTGAAAACAGACGTGTTACTAACACAGTCCCTACAGAGTGGTGAAAACAGACGTGTTACTAACACAGTCCCTACAGAGTGGTGAAAACAGACGTGTTACTAACACAGTCCCTACAGAGTGGTGAAAACAGACGTGTTACTAACACAGTCCCTACAGAGTGGTGAAAACAGACAACGTGTTACTAACACAGTCCCTACAGAGTGGTGAAAACAGACGTGTTACTAACACAGTCCCTACAGAGTGGTGAAAACAGACGTGTTACTAACACAGTCCCTACAGAGTGGTGAAAACAGACGTGTTACTAACACAGTCCCTACAGAGTGGTGAAAACAGACAACGTGTTACTAACACAGTCCCTACAGATGAAAACAGACGTGTTATTAGTCCCTACAGAGTGGTAAAACAGACGTGTAAACTAACACAGTCCCTACAGAGTGGTGAAAACAGACGTGTTACTAACACAGTCCCTACAGAGTGGCTATAAACAGACGTGTTCTAACACAGTCCCTACAGAGTGGTGAAAACAGACGTGTTACTAACACAGTCCCTACAGAGTGGTGAAAACAGACCTATTACTAACACAGTCCCTACAGAGTGGTGAAAACAGACGTGTTACTAACACTAACATGGACAGAACTGTAAAATACAGAAATCTGTATAAATACACTTTATAAATTATATTTATTATTACTAAATCTAAACCAAATGTGTATTATGACTAAATATAAAATATCATCACTGCTATACTGATACATTGAGGTGTGTTCTAGATCTCTGTCATCACTGTTATACTGATACATTGAGGTGTGTTCTAGATCTATATCATCACTGTTATACTGATACATTGAGGTGTGTTCTAGATCTCTAACATCACTGTTATACTGATACATTGAGGTGTGTTCTAGATCTATATCATCACTGCTATACTGATACATTGAGGTGTGTTCTAGATCTCTGTCATCACTGTTATACTGATACTTTGAGGTGTGTTCTAGATCTCTATCATCACTGTTATACTGATACATTGAGGTGTGTTCTAGATCTCTATCATCACTGTTATACTGATACATTGAGGTGTGTTCTAGATCTCTGTCATCACTGTTATACTGATACATTGAGGTGTGTTCTAGATCTCTATCATCACTGTTATACTGATACATTGAGGTGTGTTCTAGATCTCTAACATCACTGTTATACTGATACATTGAGGTGTGTTCTAGATCTCTAACATCACTGTTATACTGATACATTGAGGTGTGTTCTAGATCTCTAACATCACTGTTATACTGATACATTGAGGTGTGTTCTAGATCTCTATCATCACTGTTATACTGATACATTGAGGTGTGTTCTAGATCTCTATCATCACTGTTATACTGATACATTGAGGTGTGTTCTAGATCTCTATCATCACTGTTATACTGATACATTGAGGTGTGTTCTAGATCTCTGTCATCACTGTTATACTGATACATTGAGGTGTGTTCTAGATCTCTGTCATCACTGTTATACTGATACATTGAGGTGTGTTCTAGATCTCTATCATCACTGTTATACTGATACATTGAGGTGTGTTCTAGATCTCTAACATCACTGTTATACTGATACATTGAGGTGTGTTCTAGATCTCTATCATCACTGTTATACTGATACATTGAGGTGTGTTCTAGATCTCTATCATCACTGTTATACTGATACTTTGAGGTGTGTTCTAGATCTCTATCATCACTGTTATACTGATACATTGAGGTGTGTTCTAGATCTCTATCATCACTGTTATACTGATACATTGAGGTGTGTTCTAGATCTCTATCATCACTGTTATACTGATACATTGAGGTGTGATCTGGTTAAAGGCTGACCGTGAGGGCAGAAGCAGCCGTCCATCAGGTGTTCTTCACACAGTGAGCTGGTGTCAGAGTGGGTACAGGTATCCATGCAGGGAGAGCCACTCTCCAGATAGACCATGTTGAACGGACACTGCTTGTCTAAGAAAACAAAGACAATTAATGATAGTGCATTTTATTATTATATGTAAATATGTATATGTATATATATATATTTTTTTAAAGACATTTGTATCATCTGAAGCTGACTATGGACCATAAAATAGTTATTTTTTGCATGTGACTTTTTGATCAACAACTCTACTGTCATCCAGTAAATGTGTTCCTGAACACCCAGACAGTTATTGAGATGTCCCATTACCACAGAAGGCTGTTGTTCTCCAGTGGGGTGGCTGTCCCCCGGCGTGGGAGCACTGTCTGGAGTACTCTGCCAGGGTGCTGCAGACACAGAAGCTATCTGAAGTGTTGCTGCAGCCACACAGGTCCTGAACACAGGCCTGGATGTAGGGCTCAGGGTTCACGACCGCACCACAGGAGCTCCACAACGGCGAGCGCAGGAGCTGGTCACACTGGGCATGCTGAGGATGAAGGAGGAGGAAGAGGAGGAAGTGGTGAATGAGGAGAAGGTGAATGACGAGGGAGAGGAGGTGGAGGAGGAGGAGGAGGAAGAGGTGGAGGAGGAGGGAGAGGAGGAGTGGGAGAGGGGAGGAGGAAAAGGAGGAGGAAGTAGAGTTAGAGGTGGAGGAGGAGGGGAAGGAGGAGGAAGTAGAGTTAGAGGTGGAGGAGGAGGGGAAGGAGGAGGGGAAGGAGGAGGAGGAAGAGGAGGATGTGGTAGAGGTGGAAGAGGAGGAGGAGAGGGAAGGTGGAGGAGGTGGAGGGAGAAGAGGTGGAAGGGAGGGAGTAGGAGAGGAGGAGGAGGAGGATAGGATGAGGAAGAAGTTATGGAGGAAGAGGGAGAAGAGGAGGTGGAGGGAGAAGAGGTGGAAGGGAGGGAGAGAAGGAGTAGGAGAGGAGGAGGAGGAGGATAGGATGAGGAAGAAGTTATGGAGGAAGAGGAGGAGGAGGTTGTTAGTTGCAATACGAATAATATTATGCCAGATCTGAACTTAATTGGTTCCATATGGCAGTCAAATACATCAAGAGAATGAAGTGAAGTGAAATACTGTAGTCTACTTGTCAGGCTGAACAGACTGGAGGTAGAACTTACAAACTCCTTGCATGTGTCCTCTTTAGGCTGAACGTCTGCAGGTTCATCTTCCTCTTCCTCTTCATAGGGGTCTTCACAGTCCTCGTTGGGCCTGTGGACCTTCTGTCTGTTTCCAAACTCAATGGGGCTCACTTTACGACCTGCACGGAAATAAAACGATGTCATCCTTTATCAATAAGTGATTAGAAACGCATATAAATGTGTATACATGTATATTAATGAACTTACAACCTGTGTGAAATTATAATGATGTTACTTGATGTAAGAATATAAAACAGTCACTTAGAATATATTAATAAATAGCATGGTAATAATAACAACTAAATAAGTCATTATAAATATTTAAATAAATGCTTACAAAGTCGTTATAAGTGACTGTACATGTAATAAATGATCATATTAGCCACTTGGAATATATTGATTATACTTAACACCATAAAACCTTACAGGAATAAGCTATTATAAATACTTGTACATTTTAATATAAATGATTATAAGTGTGTTATAAATGACTATACGTGTTATATTGTTCATGACTCGTGATGCTAATAATTGTTATAAATGCTCACCGTTATGAACAAACTCATTGTGGACTGGAAGGCCATTGAAGTCTCCACAGAGACCACAGGTACGGTTGGTGTACTCCGTGTCCAGCTCCACCTAACGCAAACAGTGATGGGTCAACTATGTTCTAAGGTAGACTCAGAGAAATGCCGTTGCCACGGGCAGCAGCACAGATATTGAGATGAGATACAAGACTTCACTCTCACACAGTCACACACATGGTATCAGTGCATGTGCACGGGTTCGTTTTACACCGTTCACTGTTTAATGACAGCAGTCCAATTCAGTGAACTTATTGATTCTTACAAAGCGAATAAATAAATAGACTTCTGTATGCATTCTTCTAAGTAACGTTTTGATTCTTATGAAAGCTTACCATGACGGCATCTTCTCCGTTCCACATGACAACCAGGCCAACCTTGGAGTAGAGTTTGGTGTAAACTGCATTCCTCTCCAGTTGGACTCCTCCATTGTAGAACGGCAGAGTTACACTGGGAATAAAGACGGAGAACATAATTAATGATAGAGATGACAGAGAAATGTACCAACGTGTCAATTGACAACAAACAGACACAAAATACAGTTAATACAGTTGAATTCAGAATGGAATCCCTGGAAATATGTCAAAGTACTGTCTCAGATGGGAATAGGTAACAGCATAATATACATCCATTACTTTTTACAGAGAGGAGATGTTAGATAGATAGATAGATAGATAGATAGATAGATAGATAGATAGATAGATAGATAGATAGATAGATAGATAGATAGATAGATAGATAGATAGATAGATAGATAGATAGATAGACAGATATCGATACATTATTTTATTTTTTATGACAGGGTAGCCAGGGTGGCAGGGTAGCCTAGTGGTTAGAGCGGTGGACTAGTAACCGGAGGGTTGCGAGTTCAAACCCCCGAGCTGACAGTTAACCCACTGTTCCAAGGCCGTCATTGAAAATAAGAATTTGTTCTCAGTGTGACGTCCCTGATGAATTAGAAGACACATAACATAAAACATTTGTGGAAAACGTACATTTCTCCATTGACCGCGACCTGAGTCTTGGTCAGGTGGAAGACCAGGTCGTTGATAGTGACCACTACGTGTTTGACCGTAGGGTTCCCCTCAGCCTCAGTAGCCTCGTTCCTCTTCAGGTGCACAGAGAACTCCTGGTAGGACTCAGAGTGGCAGTCGGAGGCCAGGTTGTATTCACACGTCCCTGGGAACTGGTACACGTCTCCATCGAAGGTCTTGAAGTGCTCTCTGCCCCAGGTGCTGCAGATGCTGTTCACATGGTTGGACTGGCGCGCTGAGGAGACGAAAACAGAAAACGTTACCCACTTTAAATGTATGGAATCAGAAAGAGACACAATTTATAACTTTGCTGTAAACTGTACATAACGCAGCATCTATTTCAAAAGATCCCATTGTAGTGGATTGTGAATCAAGATATTAAAACATATGACACTCCTAGACAAACTGCACTCAGATTTGCTCCAACCAAAATGGTTCATAATAACTAAATGTGTCTGTTCTTAACTGATAGTTAACTCGAAATAGATAGAAACGTAATCTAACGCCATCTCTATACAGTATCTATTTCTATGTTTGACTGTTTGTCTTTGTCTGCATAGATCAAAATAAATCACTGCTATTTCCAAAATGATCGTGTATCGTCTTACCTTTCCTGGCTTTCACCTGGATGGTGCTCGTTAGTGGCAGAGCGAGAACACACAACCACAGAGTTGTCCACCCCATAGTTAGTGTCCAGGTGAAGTGGGCTTCAGGTAAAAGTGCAGAGTGCTGCTGGACGGCCTCCTTTATAATGGCATTGTTTAATCTGTGTCTGTCAGTTCACACCCATCAGAAGGAGGATGTCAGACATCTTTATTGAGACATGGTAAACATTGACAGGGACAGATTGCCGACTGGCCAATCAGATAACAGAAGAACATGGCATAAGTCATTGCAAAATTTGAAGAATTGCAGGAAATTAGCTTTAAAACAGCAACATTTTCTCTTCGTTGCCAAGAGGGGTGGGGTCTCTAAAATGTTATTGTACAGTGCCCCAGATTTGGGTTTATTCCAGCCCTGTCTAAGGAAATTCAACCACTTTCAGAAGTCCCCTTTACTATCTATTATTTCCTTTATTCTGAATGTAAATGTTAAAAAATGTATAAAGCAATGTTTTTAACTTTGGACTTGAAATAAATACTATATTTTCATAACGGAGACAGTGTCGTGCCTCCTCCAATGATGCATCATTTGATTATTTAAGGTATAGCACCTCTTAGAAAACAAGGTGATGTTTTTTTAAATTTTACCTTTATTTAACTAGGCAAGTCAGTTAAGAACAAATACCTTGTCAGCTCAGGGATTTGAACTTGCAACCTTTAGGTCACTAGTCCAACACCACTAGGCTACCCTGCCATCCAGAACCTAAAAGGGTTGTTCGGCGGTCAAATCAAATCAAATCAAATGTATTTATATAGTTCTTCTTAAATCAGCTGATATCTCAAAGTGCTGTACACAAACCCAGCCTAAAACCCCAAACAGCAAGCAATTCAGGTGTAGAAGCACGGTGGCTAGGAAAAACTCCCTAGAAAGGCCAAAACCTAGGAAGAAACCTAGAGAGGAACCAGGCTATGTGGGGTGGCCAGTCCTCTTCTGGCTGTGCCAGGTGGAGATTATAACAGAACATGGCCAAGATGTTCAAATGTTCATAAATGACCAGCATGGTCAAATAATAATAATCACAGTAGTTGTCGAGGGTGCAACAAGTCAGCCCCTCAGGAGTAAATGTCAGTTGGCTTTAGAGAGTTAAAAACAGCAGGTCTGGGACAGGTAGCACGTCCGGTGTACAGCTCAGCTGCACTTGACTCATTTGGGCCCTACAGTTTGATTTCCACTTAAGAATTGTTTTATCAACCTCCAAAAATACTTCCTACTGGGGTTTTCTCATGTATACTCCTGATTGAACCTCTATCAAGTGTAGCTCTGCATCAGTATCACTATTTACATGATCAATATGGATTAATAGCTCAGATTAGAGTCATGGTCACTTTATTACATCCTCATAATCGTAAACGCCTCGTACTTCCTGTAATCTAAGGTGAATATGTAAACATTACACAGGTTAAGAGCACTTCAACCGTTCAGTTTAAACTGTGTAGTGATGCATGTACCAGTATGCTTGAGGCCTGAATGACGCCAGTGAAAGAACGTGCCTGAGGCCTGAATGACACCCTAGTCACTATTTAGTACACTACTTTTGACCAGGCCCCATAGGCCTCTAGTTTAAAGTATACTATATAGGTAATAGGGATCAATTTGGGATGTAGCCAGTGTCTGTCCCCCAGCAGCAGCAGCAGCTCAGTAGAAGGGTTCTATCAGGGATATATAAGAGTCATCTAGACATGGTTCAGGGTTGTGTCACCTTCTATCTACCATCTGTCTCTCTTGAAGGAGGAACAACCATTAACAGTGATACATCCTGGTCCTGCCCATGTTCTGAAGACTTTCAGACCTTTTACAGGCTGGGTGTCAGTCGGTTTCTGCTATCTTGTCAACTCCTTGTCATTTATTGGCACGCTAAAAAATTTCATAAGACGCAATATGCAGTGCATTCGGAAAGTATTCAGACCCCTTGACTTTTTTCACATTGTGTTACTTTACAGCCTTATTCTATAATGTATTAAATCGTTTTTCCCCCTTTCAATCTACACACAATACCCCATAATGACAAAGAAAGAACAGGTTTTAGAAATGTTTGCAAATTTAGTGTTGTGAAGAATGGTCTGCAATGTAGGTACAGTGGTTTGATAAAGAATGAATACACTCCTGAGTTCACTCTCATGACAGCCACGTTGTATTCCTTCTTTTCCCTTCGCTTGTGGACTTCAATGGACATCAGCTGTATATGACCAGGCGGAAAAAAAAAACGTTCCAACCCAAACCGCTACACACAGCCTACATCGTTGTCACCATATTAGCTAAAGTAATATAATAGTCAGCATAGCTAATATAACTAACATGTTAGTAAACCCTCTACAATCATGCAGTAACGTACAGTAATGTACAGTCAGTAAGCAGTTACACCGGCGGGACACCGGCGGGCCCTGGTGCAATAATTTAGTAATACAAAAAGCTTAACTTGACTTGGAAGAGTTTCAGTATTGTGTTGTAAAGTCATAGCCAGCTAGCTAACATAGCATCCCTCTGTTATAGCCAGCTAGCTAACATAGCATCCCTCTGTTATAGCCAGCTAGCTAACATAGCATCCCTCTGTTATAGCCAGCTAGCTAACATAGCATCCCTCTGTTATAGCCAGCTAGCTAACATAGCATCCCTCTGTTATAGCCAGCTAGCTAACACAGCATCCCTCTGTTATAGCCAGCTAGCTAACACAGCATCCCTCTGTTATAGCCAGCTAGCTAACATAGCGTCCCTCTGTTATAGCCAGCTAGCTAACATAGCGTCCCTCTGTTATAGCCAGCTAGCTAACATAGCATCCCTCTGTTATAGCCAGCTAGCTAACACAGCGTCCCTCTGTTATAGCCAGCTAGCTAACATAGCGTCCCTCTGTTATAGCCAGCTAGCTAACATAGCGTCCCTCTGTTATAGCCAGCTAGCTAACATAGCATCCCTCTGTTATAGCCAGCTAGCTAACATAGCATCCCTCTGTTTGAGCAAGCTGTTTCAGTAGGCTAAATTAGCTAGCTCAGTAAGTGAATTGTTTTTAATTCTCTCTAATTTCTCTCTTGCTTCTCCTTTATTTTGGAAGTAACAAACTTAATCAAAACTATTCAACTATTGTAGTTCTCTCTCTTTGATCAACCACGTTTTATACACTGCAGTGCTAGCTAGCTGTAGCTCAGGCTTTCAGTACTAGATTCATTTTCTGATCCTTTGATTGGGTGGACAACATGTCAGTTCATGCTGCAAGAGCTCTGATAGGTTGAAGAATGTCCTCTGGAAGTTGTCATAATTACTGTGTAAGTCTATGGAAGGGGGTGAGAACCATGAGCCTCCTAGGTTTTGTACTGAGGTCAATGTACCCAGAGGAGGACGGAAGCTAGCTGTCCGCCGGCTACACAATGGTGCTACCCTACAGAGTGCTGTTGAGGCTACTGTTGACCTTCATTGCAAAATAATGTGTTTTAATCAGTTATTTGGTGACGTGAATATATTCAGTACAGTTTTATCGAAAAAGGATAACTTTAAATGTTTTACAGTAAAAACATTTCTGCAATTCACTGAGGAGGATGGTCCTCCTCTTCCTCCTCTGAGGAGCCTCCACTGAGTCAATGGCAGGTAAGGATGCTGTACAGTTGACATGGAGGGTAAGGTCAGTGGTCAGTATGGATGCTGTACAGTTGACATGGAGGGTAAGGTCAAAGGTCAGTATGGATGCTGTACAGTTGACATGGAGGGTAAGGTCAGTGGTCAGTATGGATGCTGTACAGTTGACATGGAGGGTAAGGTCAGTGGTCAGTATGGATGCTGTACAGTTGACATGGAGGGTAAGGTCAAAGGTCAGTATGGATCCTGTACAGTTGACATGGAGGGTAAGGTCAATGGTCAGTATGGATGCTGTACAGTTGACATGGAGGGTAAGGTCAATAGCAGGTATGGATGCTGTACAGTTGACATGGAGGGTAAGGTCAGTGGTCAGTATGGATGCTGTACAGTTGACATGGAGGGTAAGGTCAGTGGTCAGTATGGATGCTGTACAGTTGACATGGAGGGTAAGGTCAATAGCAGGTATGGATGCTGTACAGTTGACATGGAGGGTAAGGTCAAAGGTCAGTATGGATGCTGTACAGTTGACATGGAGGGTAAGGTCAGTGGTCAGTATGGATGCTGTACAGTTGACATGGAGGGTAAGGTCAATAGCAGGTATGGATGCTGTACAGTTGACATGGAGGGTAAGGTCAAAGGTCAGTATGGATGCTGTACAGTTGACATGGAGGGTAAGGTCAGTGGTCAGTATGGATGCTATACAGTTGACATGGAGGGTAAGGTCAGTGGTCAGTATGGATGCTGTACAGTTGACATGGAGGGTAAGGTCAAAGGTCAGTATGGATGCTGTACAGTTGACATGGAGGGTAAGGTCAATAGCAGGTATGGATGCTGTACAGTTGACATGGAGGGTAAGGTCAGTGGTCAGTATGGATGCTGTAGTGTTGACATGGAGGGTAAGGTCAGTGGTCAGTATGGATGCTATACAGGCTAACACTAAAAATATTTGTCACATGACTATAGAAATTGAAACATAATGCTTATAGAGACAAAAAGCAACAATAGCCTATAATCAAGGGGTTAGGCTATACTGGGTCCTCACCATCATCGTTAATATCATTATTCACTGAATACCTGGATATCAGTAGACATTGAATATCCCTTTGAACATGGTGAGGCTATTAATTACCCTTTGGATGGTGCATCAATGCACCCAGTCACTACAAAGTGACAGATGTCCTTCCTCACTCAGTTCCGGAGAGGAAGGAACCACTTTTCACCATGAGGCCGATCGTGAATTTAAACCGTTCCAGTTTAATGGCTGTGATACGAGAAACTGAGGATGGATCAACCACATTGTAGTTATTCTAACCTAATTGACAGAGTGAAAAAAGGAAGCCTGTAGAGAATACAAATATTCCAAAACATCCTGTTTACAACAAGGCATTAAAGTAATTGTCATGCCCTGGCCATAGAGGCTTTTATTCTCTATTTTGGTTAGGCCAGGGTTTGACTAGGGTGGGCATTCTAGTTTCTTTATTTCAATGTTTTCTGTTTCTATGTTTTAGCCGGGTATGGTTCTCAATCAGGGACAGCTGTCTATCGTTGTCTCTGATTGGGAATCATACTTAGGCAGCCTGTTTTGCCTCCTTAGGCGGTGGGATGTTGTTTTTTGTTAGCTCTGTGAAACCTACGTTATTCTTTTGTTGTTTTGGTGTTCTGAGAAATAAAGATCATGAACACGTACCACGCTGCACCTTGGTCCACTCCTTCCAACGGCATTACAGAACACCCCACCACAAACGGACCAAGCAGCGAGGGCCGGGAGGAGCAGCGTTTACTGGAGGAATGGACATGGGAGGACATCCTGAATTGGAAAGGATCCTGGACGTGGGAGGACATCCTGAATGGGAAAGGATCCTGGACGTGAGAGGACATCCTGAATGGGAAAGGATCCTGGACGTGAGAGGACATCCTGAATGGGAAAGGATCCTGGACGTGAGAGGACATCCTGAATGGGAAAGGATCCTGGACGTGGGAGGAGATCCTGGCGGGAAAGGAGGCAGCGAGAGAAAGGGCCCAGGATTACACAGGGTCACGGCTGGCACGAAAGACCGGGAGGCCACTCCCAAAAACATTTTGGGGGGGGCACACGGGGAGTGTGGCAGAGTCAGGATTCAGACCTGAGCCCAGAGTCAGGATTCCTCGTGCTAACGTAAGGAGCTGGTACTGGTCAGGCACCGTGTTATGCGGTGGAGCGCATGGTGTCTCCAGTGCGCGTTCATTGGTCGAGCTAGAGTGGGCATCCAGCCAGGAGGGATGGTGCCAGCTCAGCGCGCCTGGCCTCCAGTGTGTCTCTTCGGCCCAGGATATCCTGCGCCGGCTCTGCGTCCTGTAACCATCCAGCCAGGGCGGGTTGTGCAGGCTCTACGCTCGAGACCTCCAGTGCGCCTGCACGGCCCAGTGTATCCGGTGCCTGCTACCAGGTCTCCTGTATGTCTCCCCAGCCTGGTGAGTCCTGTCCCTGCTCCCAGAACCAGGCCTCCTGTATGTCTCCCCAGCCTGGTGAGTCCTGTCCCTGCTCCCAGAACCAGGTCTCCTGTATGTCTCCCCAGCCTGGTGAGTCCTGTCCCTGCTCCCAGAACCAGGTCTCCTGTATGTCTCCCCAGCCTGGTGAGTCCTGTCCCTGCTCCCAGAACCAGGTCTCCTGTATGTCTCCCCAGCCTGGTGAGTCCTGTCCCTGCTCCCAGAACCAGGCCTCCTGTATGTCTCCCCAGCCTGGTGAGTCCTGTCCCTGCTCCCAGAACCAGGTCTCCTGTATGTCTCCCCAGCCTGGTGAGTCCTGTCCCTGCTCCCAGAACCAGGTCTCCTGTATGTCTCCCCAGCCTGGTGAGTCCTGTGCCTGCTCCCTGAACCAGGCCTCCTGTATGTCTCCCCAGCCTAGTGAGTCCTGTCCCTGCTCCAAGAACCAGGCCTCCTGTATGTCTCCCCAGCCTGGTGAGTCCTGTCCCTGCTCCCAGAACCAGGTCTCCTGTATGTCTCCCCAGCCTGGTGAGTCCTGTCCCTGCTCCCAGAACCAGGTCTCCTGTATGTCTCCCCAGCCTGGTGAGTCCTGTGCCTGCTCCCTGAACCAGGCCTCCTGTATGTCTCCCCAGCCTAGTGAGTCCTGTGTTTGCTCCCAGAACCAGGCCTCCTGTATGTCTCCCCAGCCTGGTGAGTCCTGTGCCTGCTCCCAGAACCAGACCTCCTGTATGTCTCCCCAGCCTGGTAAGCCCTGTGGCAGCTCCACGCACCAGGCTTCCCATACGTCTCCTCACTCCAGTGATGATCCATGGCCCGAAGCCTCCAGTGATGATCCACTCATCAAACCAAAGGACAGATTTCCACAGTTCTAATACCCATTGCTTGTGTTTCTTGTCCCAAGCAAGTCTCTTTTTCTTATTGGTGTCCTTTAGTAGTGGTTTCTTTGCAGCAATTTGCCGACGAAAGCCTGATTCACACAGTCTCCTCTGAACAGTTGATGTTGAGATGTGTCTGTTACTTGAACTCTGTGAAGTGTTTATTTGGGCTGCAATTTTTGAGGCTGGGAACTCTAGTAAACGTATCCCAGAGGTAACACTGGGTCTTCCTCTCCTGTGGCGGTCCTCATGAGAGCCAGTTTCATCACACCACTTGATGGTTTGTGTGACTGCACTTGAAGAAACTTTCAAAGTTCTTGAAATTTTCCGAATTGGCTGACCTTCATGTCTTAAAGTAATGATGGACTGTCGTTTCTCTTTGCTTATTTGTCTTAAAAAATTCCACAAATGGACTTTTAACAAGGCACACCTGTTAATTGAACACATTCCAGGTGACTACCTCATGAAGCTGGATGAGAGAATGCCAAGAGTGTGCTAAGACGTCATCAAGGAAAAGGGTGACTACTTTGAAGATTCTCAAATCTAAAATACATTTAGATTTGTTTAACACTTTTTTGATTGCTAAATGATTCCATGTTATTTCATAGTTGAAAATAGTACACATTAAGAAAAACCCTTGAATGAGAAGGCGTTTCCGAACTTTTGACTGGTACTGTAGTGCTGGGTGTTGGAAACTGCCTTGATGGCTTGACTGAAATGGCAGCAGAAGGTGAATATTGGAACTGGTGTTGCACACATATCGAGATGATGCTGTGTACTATTTTGCGCAAAATCCCTAAATGTTTGATCGAGGGGTAACACGGTCAATTTGATGTGCGAGTCGTGAACATCATCCGTAGAATCGACAGTTTGCCTTCAAAATAAAAGTCCCCCATAATGCCCATGGAAACCGATGCAAACGGATAGCAATAGTGGAATCCTGCCACAATTGGACTATATAATACTAAACAAGGTTGGAATGTTATATAAATTCAACAAAATACAATAATAGTTAATTTGACATAAAAAACAAGTAATCATTTGAAATCACACTGTGGATGTAGTGTATTAGAATTCAGCATTACATTAAGGGCATACTTATATGCACTGTACAGCCTTACCTCTGCATCTTCTGTTAATGAAATGGGGTATCAGCCTACACATTCACAATTCTGAGAGTTCCCAGAAATATCGTAGCTCTTATTGTGGAACCTTAACTGGGGGAAATCACCTCACTATTTCGTGTCTTACACGTTCAAATTTCAATGTCCAGGCTTAAAACAAAATTAAATAGGGTAGATCAGCTTTAATATTGCAGATAGATTTTGTTTTCCATCAATGTAATTGTCTGCATCATTTTCAATCCCAATATATATTTTTGTGTAAATATTGTGACGCACATCAGGTTAGCCAGCAGGGGGAGACTCGTCAAAGGCCTGGTGACAGACGGAGTCTACATCACGAGGCGATGGCTCCCTCTACTGGACGTGCCAGGTCTCGACGGGCTCTCCGGCCAGGACAAATTGGGGCTGATTACTCAGCAGCTGAACGAGTCGCGTAAAGCTGCCAGAATGGCAGCACACACGAGAGCGGGGACTGGGGGACAGTCATGCGCATTACCAGAGATAACAGAGGGAGCTCGGTTTTGTTCCCCAACAGGAAACAGCAAGATTCCCGTAACCCAGGAGACGGTATCTCCTGGAGGAGACCTGTTATTTGTTTTTTTGTTTGTTATTTAATAAACGGTCTTGAAATATATATATATATATATATTATCCTTTATTATTTTCCCATAACCCTACCACCCCTCCCCTAATTGGAGTGGAGTAAACTAATGGACAACAACACTCCTACTTCCAGCTTATTCATACTATATACGTACTATAAACATTTTAGAGACACGGTATATTGTACAATAATGCTATTTAATTTGTTATTAGTCCCACCCTACAGCTCCATTCAACCCCTCCCATCTGTCTCTAAACACCATCCAGTCCCACCCTTCAGCTCCATTCAACTCCTCCCATCTGTCTCTAAACACCATCCAGTCCCACCCTTCAGCTCCATTCAACTCCTCCCATCTGTCTCTAAACACCATCCAGTCCCACCCTTCAGCTCCATTCAACCCCTCCCATCTGTCTCTAAACACCATCCAGTCCCACCCTTCAGCTCCATTCAACCCCTCCCATCTGTCTCTAAACACCATCCAGTCCCACCCTTCAGCTCCATTCAACCCCTCCCATCTGTCTCTAAACACCATCCAGTCCCACCCTTCAGCTCCATTCAACCCCTCCCATCTGTCTCTAAACACCATCCAGTCCCACCCTTCAGCTCCATTCAACTCCTCCCATCTGTCTCTAAACACCATCCAGTCCCACCCTTCAGCTCCATTCAACCCCTCCCATCTGTCTCTTAACACCATCCAGTCCCACCCTTCAGCTCCATTCAACCCCTCCCATCTGTCTCTAAACACCATCCAGTCCCACCCTTCAGCTCCATTCAACTCCTCCCATCTGTCTCTTAACACCATCCAGTCCCACCCTTCAGCTCCATTCAACTCCTCCCATCTGTCTCTAAACACCATCCAGTCCCACCCTTCAGCTCCGTTCAACCCCTCCCATCTGTCTCGTAACACCATCCAGTCCCACCCTTGAGCTCCATTCAACTCCTCCCATCTGTCTCGTAACACCATCCAGTCCCACCCTTCAGCTCCATTCAACCCCTCCCATCTGTCTCTAAACACCATCCAGTCCCACCCTTCAGCTCCATTCAACCCCTCCCATCTGTCTCTAAACACCATCCAGTCCCACCCTTCAGCTCCATTCAACCCCTCCCATCTGTCTCTAAACACCATCCAGTCCCACCCTTCAGCTCCATTCAACTCCTCCCATCTGTCTCGTAACACCATCCAGTCCCACCCTTCAGCTCCATTCAACTCCTCCCATCTGTTTCTTAACACCATCCAGTCCCATCCTTCAGCTCCATTCAACCCCTCCCATCTGTCTCTTAACACCATCCAGTCCCACCCTTCAGCTCCATTCAACCCCTCCCATCTGTCTCGTAACACCATCCAGTCCCACCCTTCAGCTCCATTCAACCCCTCCCATCTATCTCGTAACACCATGCAGTCCCACCCTTCAGCTCCATTCAACCCCTCCCATCTGTCTCTAAACACCATCCAGTCCTATCCTTCAGCTCTATTCAACTCCTCCCATCTATCTCGTAACACCATCCAGTCCCACCCTTCAGCTCCATTCAACTCCTCCCATCTATCTCTAAACACCATCCAGTCCCACCCTTCAGCTCCGTTCAACTCCTCCCATCTGTCTCTAAACACCATCCAGTCCCACCCTTCAGCTCCATTCAACTCCTCCCATCTGTCTCGTAACACCATCCAGTCCCATCCTTCAGCTCCATTCAACTCCTCCCATCTGTTTCTTAACACCATCCAGTCCCACCCTTCAGCTCCATTCAACTCCTCCCATCTGTCTCTAAACACCATCCAGTCCCACCCTTCAGCTCCATTCAACTCCTCCCATCTGTCTCTTAACACCATCCAGTCCCACCCTTCAGCTCCGTTCAACTCCTCCCATCTGTCTCTTAACACCATCCAGTCCTATCCTTCAGCTCCGTTCAACCCCTCCCATCTGTCTCTTAACACCATCCAGTCCCACCCTTCAGCTCCGTTCAACTCCTCCCATCTGTCTCTTAACACCATCCAGTCCCACCCTTCAGCTCCATTCAACTCCTCCCATCTGTCTCGTAACACCATCCAGTCCCATCCTTCAGCTCCATTCAACTCCTCCCATCTGTCTCTAAACACCATCCAGTCCCACCCTTCAGCATTCAACCCCTCCCATCTGTCTCTAAACACCATCCAGTCCCACCCTTCAGCTCCATTCAACTCCTCCCATCTGTTTCTTAACACCATCCAGTCCCACCCTTCAGCTCCGTTCAACTCCTCCCATCTGTCTCTGAACACCATCCCGTTTTCCGTTTGCCATAACCGTGCCGTTATACAAATGTTCTGACATTTTTTATTCTCATAGTTTCTACAGATTGTACATTAAAGAATACACATTTTTGCTAAGAGCATCATTATATTATTGATTGGTTGACTATGACGTTTTAAATCACCCAGCAGTGCTATTTGAGTTAGCTGCAGGTAAACGTTACAAATCTTCAGCCATTCCTGAACCTGCCACCAAAAACAAGCCGCATATGGACAGTACCAAATCAAATAATCGAATGATTCTGTTTCTTTCACAGGAAAATGTACAGCCTTACCAGTGGATCAGTGGATCTTGGGTCCATGAAATGTAGGTGTCCCGAAGAAGGCTGATACTCCATTTCATGGATCCATAGGTACGGCTGTACAGCATCCATACTGACCTTTGACCTTACCCTCCATGTCAACTGTATAGCATCCATACTGACCTTTGACCTTACCCTCCATGTCAACTGTACAGCATCCATACTGACCTTTGACCTTACCCTCCATGTCAACTGTATAGCATCCATACTGACCTTTGACCTTACCCTCCATGTCAACTGTACAGCATCCATACTGACCATTGACCTTACCCTCCATGTCAAATGTACAGCATCCATACTGACCATTGACCTTACCCTCCATGTCAACTGTATAGCATCCATACTGACCTTTGACCTTACCCTCCATGTCAACTGTATAGCATCCATACTGACCTTTGACCTTACCCTCCATGTCAACTGTACAGCATCCATACTGACCATTGACCTTACCCTCCATGTCAACTGTATAGCATCCATACTGACCTTTGACCTTACCCTCCATGTCAACTGTACAGCATCCATACTGACCTTTGACCTTACCCTCCATGTCAACTGTATAGCATCCATACTGACCTTTGACCTTACCCTCCATGTCAACTGTACAGCATCCATACTGACCATTGACCTTACCCTCCATGTCAAATGTACAGCATCCATACTGACCATTGACCTTACCCTCCATGTCAAATGTACAGCATCCATACTGACCATTGACCTTACCCTCCATGTCAACTGTACAGCATCCATACTGACCTTTGACCTTACCCTCCATGTCAACTGTACAGGATCCATACTGACCATTGACCTTACCCTCCATGTCAACTGTACAGCATCCATACTGACCTTTGACCTTACCCTCCATGTCAACTGTACAGCATCCATACTGACCATTGACCTTACCCTCCATGTCAACTGTACAGCATCCATACTGACCATTGACCTTACCCTCCATGTCCTGCCTTCTTTATCAAAGCCCTGTATCTATAGTACAGACCATTCTTCACAACACTTCAATTCATTCGTAAGAAGTGTGTAAGCAATTTTCACCTCGCGATTGTTGACATATAAATTCATGGAATGCTTATGTGCAACCTTTGAATGTGTAATGCACGCAATGTAAGGTACGCACGCTTTTGCTTCACTCTGTTCACAGAATAATGACATACGATAGATGTTTTAGCGTGCCAATAAATGGCAAGGAGTTGACAAGATAGCAGAAACTGACTGACACCCAGCCTGTAAAAGGTCTGAAAGTCTTCAGAACATGGGCAGGACCAGGATGTATCACTGTTAATGACCTCAGGTGTTCCTCCTTCAAGAGAGACAGATGGTAGATAGAAGGTGACACAACCCTGATCCATGTCTAGATGACTCTTATATATCCCTGAAATTGTGTATAAGAGATCATACAAAATGTTTTTTAGTGATTTCCTATCTTGAATTTTTTTTTTTTGGTCTGTAATGTAGACCATCCTGAAGCTGCAGTTGATTAATATATGAAATGACTTCTTGAATTGTTTTTCTTGTTATTAACCTCTCTGGGATAGGGGGCGGTATTTTCACGTCTGGATGAAAAGCGGGCCAAAAGTAAACTGACTGTTAGAACTGTTAAGGCTCCATGGTTTGATGATGAATTGAAAAACTATATGGTTTCAAAGAGCCGGGACAAAAGGAGTGGCTAATAACCCTTTACTGGTTCCAACAGCTGACCAATCAGCTTGCTGACAACTCCGCAAACTTTTTGAAAAAAAAAACATGGTGTTTGACCAGACACAATGCTATTTCTCGGGAAACTGACTTTCAGCATGCTTATAGAGAAACCACTGAACATGTACTGACACAAATGACTGACCATTGATTGGAAATTCATAGATAACAACAAGATTGTAGGAACTGTACTGTTTGATTTCAGTGCAGCCTTTGACATTATTGACCGTAACCTGTTGTAGAGAAAACGTGTGTGTTATGGCTTTTCGACCTTACCACTTGACGCAGTAAGGAGAGTGAAGTTGCTAAATACTGTAGCCAGTAATGTGGTGAGGAGGAGGAGGAGTCTACTGTGTCCAGAAATGACTTCACTTTTAATTTTTCTGAATTCAGATCACTCAAACATGGTTTTAAGCTTTGTTTAACTATTGACAGTTACAGCTGAGTTCAAGATTGTATATCGATTCGCTCTCCTTAAATATTTGTCATCTGATGTATTAGTTGCAAGACTACAAATCTTGTAGGGATTTGTAGTCTTGCATGATGTCTACTTTGAATCTCAGAGTAAATAGAGTAGAGTATATTGATAAATGGCACATTGTCCAAGAGAGATTTAGATAGCTATCAAATCGTCACGCCAGGGTAAGCCTACACAAAACACAGGTCTTATTTGAAGTGTTTTTAAAATCCCCTTATAGGAACAAATGAATGGTTGAAAAACTATTAGAACCATTTCCCTGTTTGACCTCCAGGTTTTATGGGTATTGTGACACCTCCACTGTGGGACTCTATAGTTCCAATGAATGGCTAAATTACTTCCGGACATGAAGGGTCCAAGGAGCTCCTCCTCACCATTTCATATCAGGCTGACAGTTATTGCACATTTAGTGTAGTGATTTTCACCCCTAAAAAATAATAAATACATCTACAGGACGTAAAAACCAAACAATTTTTCAGATAAACTGACTTATTCTGAACACTCTCCCAACTTGTAAGTCGCTCTGGATAAGAGCGTCTGCTAAATGACTTAAATGTAAATGTAACTCCCAACTTTGGCAGACAAGTTAAAAATTCTCACTGAAGTTTCTAGCCACTAGCTAGCTTGGAAGGGGCTCATCAGGAGGACTGACTGAACTGACTGAATCGAATCTGTTGGCCTCCACTCGACCTTCGCTGCGCAATATACATCATCAATTTGGGCAGCAGGTGTGTCCGTATAGCCTCTCCCCTATCAGAAAGGTGTGTAGCTAGTTCCCCAGTGCTACCTAGCGCCTACTGTATGTTACAGGAGACCGAAAGGTGTCACATTCTACAGGTGATTCTTTCCAATATCAGAAAGGTGTGTAGCTAGTTCCCCAGTGCTACCTAGCGCCTACTGTATGTTACAGGAGACCGAAAGGTGTCACATTCTACAGGTGATTCTTTCCAATATCAGAAAGGTGTGTAGCTAGTGCCACAGTGCTGCCGAGCGCCTACTGTATGCTACAGGTGTTTGAAAGGTGACACATTCTACAGGTGATTCTTTCCATATTCAGAAAGGTGTGTAGCTAGTTCCCCAGTGCTACCTAGCGCCTACTGTATGTTACAGGAGACCGAAAGGTGTCACATTCTACAGGTGATTCTTTCCAATATCAGAAAGGTGTGTAGCTAGTTCCCCAGTGCTGCCGAGCGCCTACTGTATGCTACAGGAGTCTGAAAGGTGTGTAGCTAGTTCCCCAGTGCTGCCGAGCGCCTACTGTATGCTACAGGAGTCTGAAAGGTGTGTAGCTAGTTCCCCAGTGCTGCCGAGCGCCTACTGTATGCTACAGGTGTTTGAAAGGTGTGTAGCTAGTGCCACAGTGCTGCCGAGCGCCTACTGTATGCTACAGGAGACTGAACGGTGTGTAGCTAGTTCCCCAGTGCTGCCGAGCGCCTACTGTATGCTACAGGTGTTTGAAAGGTGTGTAGCTAGTGCCACAGTGCTGCCGAGCGCCTACTGTATGCTACAGGAGTTTGAAAGGTGTGTAGCTAGTGCCACAGTGCTGCCGAGCGCCTACTGTATGCTACAGGAGTTTGAAAGGTGTGTAGCTAGTGCCACAGTGCTGCCGAGCGCCTACTGTATGCTACAGGAGTTTGAAAGGTGTGTAGCTAGTGCCACAGTGCTGCCGAGCGCCTACTGTATGCTACAGGAGACTGAACGGTGTGTAGCTAGTGCCACAGTGCTGCCGAGCGCCTACTGTATGCTACAGGAGTCTGAAAGGTGTGTAGCTAGTTCCCCAGTGCTGCCGTGCGCCTACTCTATGCTACAGGTGTTTGAAAGGTGTGTAGCTAGTGCCACAGTGCTGCCGAGCGCCTACTGTATGCTACAGGAGACTGAAAGGTGTCACATTCTACCCCTCCTTTTCTTTTCTCCAATAGTTCATTTCCTGGTTGTGTTTTTTAATTTATTTTTACATTTGAATCCCCAGCTTCAATTGAAATTGGCATGGTTTATAATAAGTGCCTAGTTCCGGTACATATTACTACAGTTTGTTAGATGTTTTGAGTTTTAGGTCCCACTCTAAATTGATGCCCAGCTTATAAAGGCTTCATAAAGGCTTCATAAACACTACATAAATGTTGATTCCCAGGACCACCCATACGCATGACTGTAAGTCGCTTTGGATAAAAGCGTCTGCTAAAATGTATATAGTGTACTTTATTTCACTAAAACATTTCCAGGAAGGCCCAACCTCTTTCCCTCCTGGGTGCATAGTCAATATTGGACCTGACCTCAACTTCCCCCACAATGCTTTGCTACAGGATGACACACACTCAGAATAGTGCAGTAAAAAACTTCGGTAGGGCCTTTTTAAAATCCGTATATATATATATATTTTTACCTACTTCTGTTTTTTTTCTCCCAAATTACATTTTCTTGGTTTTGTTTTTCCAGGTTTCGAATTAAATCCACTTTTTCTCTGGTTTAACCCAGTTTTTTCTCACACTTTTTTAATAGAAAAACAACTAATTGTGATTTGTTTGTGTGTTTACAACAATGCTTAAACCACATCAGGGATTTTTTTAGTATATATTTTTTTATTTCACCTTTATTTAACCAGGTAGACCAGTTGAGAATAAGTTCTCATTTGCAACTGCGACTTGGCCAAGATTACTTTTGAGGTCTGGAAAAAATTTAAGAATCTTATATTTTTTAGTATATTTGCCCTTTAATTCAGTGCGCCCTGAACTGTTGTTTGGTTGGGTTTTCTGTAACACAGTAAGATACGTGATGTGATTCGGCCGCCAATGTGTGGATTAAAAGTCCAGCAACACTCCGTATTATTCACAGCCCCCTGAAATGACACCACATGTACATTCTACAGACCCTACTGAGTGTTACCTACAATACTTTTACTGCTGAACCCAGAATAGTTCTTGCTGTATAAGCCAATATGTATTCCATTTTCAGTGATTCGCATTGGGGCCATTTATTTGACCTTGGTACATGTTTTAAAACCCACATTTAATGCAATTGTCACTTAAATATGAACAAATATGAATCATTGTTCATGTTTAGACAATTATTTTGTATATATCATGAATGATTATTGACACAATTTCTACTTTTTCTACGTTTCAGAAATTCAGTGACCCGGAAGTACTTTTTTAGTGTTGCTGATGAGACGCTGTCACGTTCTGACCATAGTTCTTTTGTGTTTTCCTTGTTTTAGTGTTGGTCAGGACGTGAGCTGGGTGGGCATTCTATGTTGTGTGTCTAGTTTGTCCGTTTCTATGTATGGCCTGATATGGTTCTCAATCAGAGGCAGGTGTTAGTCATTGTCTCTGATTGGGAACCATATTTAGGTAGCTTGTTTTGTGTTGGGGTTTATGGGTGGTCTTTGTGTTCTCTGCACCAGAAAGGACTGTTTTGGGGGGTTTGCCATGTTTGTTGTTTTTGTAATTGTGTTCATGTTTAGTTTCTCTTATTAAAAACCATGAACTCTAACCACGCTGCATTTTGGTCCTCATCTCCTTCCCAGGAAGAAAACCGTTACAGACGCAGATCTAAAATCTAATACAAACTTGTGCTGCCATTGGACAGCAAAAAACAAGTAACTTAACATTTATTTATTGTAATTGAAAATAGTTTTAGTAGTTGCGTGTTGAGTTAGATTACATTCTGTAGCTACCTCAATCGTTATGTCAAATAATTATGGTGACTTCAGAGCAACCGCTAGCTAGCTGAAATTTAACTAGCTAGCAGGCTAAGCAAAATGCTGTACAAATCCCCCTAGATATATATAGATACAGCCACATCTCATAGTCACGTCATGAGATTTGGATTTGAAAGAGGAATATAGTAACAAATCAAATGGAGTTTCCCATCTGCCCATTTAGACTTCCTGGTGCAGCACAGACCAGATGGTGAGACAAAGGCATTTTATAACAGACCTGTTAACTTTCTTTGTTATTTTTTAAGGTTGGAACCAACATGCAGTACCTTCAGCTGGAAGAGAGGCAAGAACCGTCCACCAGCTCAGGGACAAGCTACGCTACTCACAGTCCTGTGTAATGTTCAATGTACAGTACCAGTCAAAAGTTTGGACAAACCTACTCATTCCAGGGTTTTTCTTTATTTTTCCTATTTTCTACATTATATAATAACAGTGAAGACATCAAAACGATGAAATAACACATATGGAATCATGTAGTAACCAAAAAAGTGTTAAACAAATCAAAATATATTTTAGATTTTAAATTCTTCAAAGTAGCCAACCTTTGCTTCTATGACAGCTTTGCACACTCTTCACTACAATGTAGAAAATAGTCAAAAATAAAAACCCTGGAATGAGTAGGTGTGTTCAATCTTTTGACTGGTGCTGTAATTGAACATTACACAGGACTGGTGCTGTAATTGAACATAACACAAGACTGGTGCTGTAATTGAACATAACACAGGACTGGTGCTGTAATTGAACATAACACAGGACTGGTGCTGTAATTGAACATAACACAGGACTGGTGCTGTACATTGAACATAACACAGGACTGGTGCTGTAATTGAACATAACACAGGACTGGTGCTGTAATTGAACATAACACAGGACTGGTGCTGTAATTGAACATAACACAGGACTGGTGCTGTAATTGAACATAACACAGGACTGGTGCTGTACATTGAACATAACACAGGACTGGTGCTGTAATTGAACATAACACAGGACTGGTGCTGTACATTGAACATAACACAGGACTGGTGCTGTAATTGAACATAACACAGGACTGTATGTAATTGCATTGCTGGACTTCATGTATTTGTATTGTTTACAAAAAAATACAAATAAAAGCAAGATGTATGGTTTTAACATGTCTATAATGTTTAGTTGTTTTAGCTGTTAATGATAATTCCCTAAGTGTCTAAAGACTGGACTGGGTCCAGCACCGCGTGGTATGTTGTTGTTAGGTAGGTAGGTAGGTTGTAGGTAGGTAGGTAGGTAGGTAGGTAGGTAGGTAGGTTGTTGTGTGTGTGTGTGTGTGTACTGGACTGGGTCCAGCACCGCGTGGTATGTTGTTAGGTATGTTGTTAGGTAGGTTGTAGGTAGGTAGGTAGGTAGGTAGGTAGGTAGGTAGGTAGGTTGTTGTGTGTGTGTGTGTACTGGACTGGGTCCAGCACCGCGTGGTATGTTGTTAGGTAGGTTGTAGGTAGGTAGGTAGGTAGGTAGGTAGGTAGGTTGTTGTGTGTGTGTGTGTACTGGACTGGGTCCAGCACCGCGTGGTATGTTGTTAGGTATGTTGTTAGGTAGGTTGTAGGTAGGTAGGTAGGTAGGTTGTTGTGTGTGTGTGTGTACTGGACTGGGTCCAGCACCGCGTGGTATGTTGTTAGGTAGGTTGTAGGTAGGTAGGTAGGTAGGTAGGTAGGTAGGTAGGTAGGTAGGTAGGTAGGTAGGTAGGTTGTTGTGTGTGTGTGTGTACTGGACTGGGTCCAGCACCGCGTGGTATGTTGTTAGGTAGGTTGTAGGTAGGTTGTAGGTAGGTAGGTAGGTAGGTTGTTGTGTGTGTGTGTGTACTGGACTGGGTCCAGCACCGCGTGGTATGTTGTTAGGTAGGTTGTAGGTAGGTAGGTAGGTAGGTTGTTGTGTGTGTGTGTGTACTGGACTGGGTCCAGCACCGCGTGGTATGTTGTTAGGTAGGTTGTAGGTAGGTTGTAGGTAGGTAGGTAGGTAGGTTGTTGTGTGTGTGTGTGTACTGGACTGGGTCCAGCACCGCGTGGTATGTTGTTAGGTAGGTTGTAGGTAGGTTGTAGGTAGGTAGGTAGGTTGTTGTGTGTGTGTGTGTGTGTGTACTGGACTGGGTCCAGCACCGCGTGGTATGTTGTTAGGTAGGTTGTAGGTAGGTAGGTTGTTGTGTGTACTGGACTGGGTCCAGCAGCGCGTGGTATGTTGTTAGGTAGGTTGTAGGTAGGTAGGTAGGTTGTTGTGTGTGTGTGTGTGTACTGGACTGGGTCCAGCACCGCGTGGTATGTTGTTAGGTAGGTTGTAGGTAGGTAGGTAGGTAGGTTGTTGTGTGTGTGTGTGTGTGTGTGTGTGTACTGGACTGGGTCCAGCACCGCGTGGTATGTTGTTAGGTAGGTTGTAGGTAGGTAGGTTGTAGGTAGGTAGGTAGTTAGGTATGTTGTTAGGTAGGTAGGTAGGTAGGTAGGTTGTTGTGTGTGTGTGTGTGTGTGTACTGGACTGGGTCCAGCACCGCGTGGTATGTTGTTAGGTAGGTTGTAGGTAGGTTGTAGGTAGGTAGGTAGGTAGGTTGTTGTGTGTGTGTGTGTACTGGACTGGGTCCAGCACCGCGTGGTATGTTGTTAGGTAGGTTGTAGGTAGGTAGGTAGGTAGGTTGTTGTGTGTGTGTGTGTGTGTGTGTGTGTGTACTGGACTGGGTCCAGCACCGCGTGGTATGTTGTTAGGTAGGTTGTAGGTAGGTAGGTTGTAGGTAGGTAGGTTGTTGTGTGTGTGTGTGTACTGGACTGGGTCCAGCAGCGTGGTATGTTGTTAGGTAGGTTGTAGGTAGGTTGTAGGTAGGTAGGTAGGTTGTTGTGTGTGTGTGTGTGTGTACTGGACTGGGTCCAGCACCGCGTGTTATGTTGTTAGGTAGGTTGTAGGTAGGTAGGTAGGTTGTGTGTGTGTGTGTGTGTGTGTGTGTGTGTGTGTACTGGACTGGGTCCAGCACCGCGTGGTATGTTGTTAGGTAGGTTGTAGGTAGGTAGGTTGTAGGTAGGTAGGTAGGTAGGTTGTTGTGTGTGTGTGTGTACTGGACTGGGTCCAGCACGCGTGGTATGTTGTTAGGTAGGTTGTAGGTAGGTTGTAGGTAGGTAGGTAGGTAGGTAGGTTGTGTGTGTGTGTGTGTACTGGACTGGGTCCAGCACCGCGTGGTATGTTGTTAGGTAGGTTGTAGGTAGGTAGGTAGGTAGGTTGTTGTGTGTGTGTGTGTGTGTGTGTGTGTGTGTACTGGACTGGGTCCAGCACCGCGTGGTATGTTGTTAGGTAGGTTGTAGGTAGGTAGGTTGTAGGTAGGTAGGTTGTTGTGTGTGTGTGTGTACTGGACTGGGTCCAGCAGCGCGTGGTATGTTGTTAGGTAGGTTGTAGGTAGGTTGTAGGTAGGTAGGTAGGTTGTTGTGTGTGTGTGTGTGTGTACTGGACTGGGTCCAGCACCGCGTGGTATGTTGTTAGGTAGGTTGTAGGTAGGTAGGTAGGTAGGTAGGTTGTTGTGTGTGTGTGTGTGTGTGTGTGTGTGTGTGTGTGTGTGTGTGTGTGTGTGTACTGGACTGGGTCCAGCACCGCGTGGTATGTTGTTAGGTAGGTTGTAGGTAGGTAGGTAGGTAGGTTGTTGTGTGTGTGTGTGTACTGGACTGGGTCCAGCACCGCGTGGTATGTTGTTAGGTAGGTTGTAGGTAGGTAGGTTGTGTGTGTGTGTGTGTGTGTGTGTGTGTGTGTGTGTGTGTGTGTGTGTGTGTGTACTGGACTGGGTCCAGCACCGCGTGGTATGTTGTTAGGTAGGTTGTAGGTAGGTAGGTTGTAGGTAGGTAGGTTGTTGTGTGTGTGTGTGTACTGGACTGGGTCCAGCAGCGTGGTATGTTGTTAGGTAGGTTGTAGGTAGGTAGGTAGGTAGGTAGGTTGTTGTGTGTGTGTGTGTGTGTGTGTGTGTGTGTACTGGACTGGGTCCAGCACCGCGTGGTATGTTGTTAGGTAGGTTGTAGGTAGGTAGGTAGGTAGGTAGGTTGTTGTGTGTGTGTGTGTGTGTGTGTGTACTGGACTGGGTCCAGCACGCGTGGTATGTTGTTAGGTAGGTTGTAGGTAGGTAGGTTGTAGGTAGGTAGTAGGTAGGTTGTTGTGTGTGTGTGTGTACTGACTGGGTCCAGCACCGCGTGGTATGTTGTTAGGTAGGTTGTGTAGGTAGGTGTGTGTGTGTGTGTGTGTGTGTGTGTGTACTGGACTGGGTCCAGCACCGCGTGGTAGGTTGTAGGTAGGTAGGTTGTTGTGTGTGTGTACTGGACTGGGTCCAGCACCGCGTGGTATGTTGTTAGGTAGGTAGGTAGGTTGTGTGTGTGTGTACTGGACTGGGTCCAGCACCGCGTGGTATGTTGTTAGGTAGGTAATAGGTAGGTAGGTTGTTGTGTGTGTGTGTGTGTACTGGACTGGGTCCAGCACCACGTGGTATGTTGTTAGGTAGGTTGTAGGTAGGTAGGTAGGTAGGTAGGTTGTTGTGTGTGTGTGTGTACTGGACTGGGTCCAGCACCGCGTGGTATGGATTGTTGGTGTGTGTTTAATGAGGAACATGTGACTTGGTTCCAGAGGAAAGACTCTTTCCATTTCTTTAGGTTCATCAAGTTACATTTTTGTTTATGTCGTAGTCTTTCATCAAGGTCAGGGTTTCTTGGTGTGACGTCGTCTCCCAGGCTATTGAACACACAGCACATAGAAGCCTGGGATATCAACCATTCAGAGTTGGCCTTAGTGGGAGCGACCATAGAATTCTATAGGAGTGATCTCATTCAGTAAAATATGTATCGTCATCATTACTGAACATGGCTAAATTCTGCCCATTTCCACAATGTATCTTGTTAAAATGGGATGTTAAACCTAACCCTATATAATGAAGGCAAAGTTTGATGCGTTGGTCCACCAGACCATTTGGGCGGAAGTGTCTGGGAACGAGATTAGGTGTAATGTGACTAACATGACATCCCTTAGAGCATATAACATCACTTTAGAGAGTATGACATCACTTTAGAGCGTATGCCATCACTTTAGAGAGTATGACATCACTTTAGAGCATATAACATCACTTTAGAGAGTATGACATCACTTTAGAGCGTATGCCATCACTTTAGAGAGTATGCCATCACTTTAGAGCGTGTTACGCACGCCTCTATGAAGAGGGAACGCAACACCCTGCTACAACTAAACTCTCTGTGAAGCGAAAAAGGTATGGACTGTAGGTGCGAGTAAAAAATGACAACAAGCAGAATGTGGTACCGTTTACAAGGACTTTATTCCTTTACACGGTAATATGGGGAAAAGGGGCTGGACGGAACCAAAGCAAAGAAAGTAAATCTCAAAACCTCCCCCTCTCCTATCTTACCTGCCTACCCACTACTTACCTAATTTAGCACCACCTGGTGCCCTAACCAAAATACAGGGGGTGGTCCGCCCAGGTCTTACCTAGTGTGCCTAGACAGTGGGTATGCTACGGGTATATGTATGCCCGCGGGCCTCTTGCCTAAGCACTCCCAAAGTGCCTTCCCCTTCTCCCCCTGGGAACAAATGAAACAGAATATTAAACAATTTTCAAACAAACTAACAAACGACATCAAATAAGCTCTATCTGAGCAACAAACTCACAAAATATACCAACTCTCAGCAAAATCAACCTCTAGCAAAATCTCTCAGAAAATCTCTCTACAAAAAGCACTCAGAAAATCTCTCTACAAAAAGCTCTCCCTCCTGGGCAGAACACTGGCATTTATATATCTTCAGATGGAATGGGTAATTGGAGACAGCTGTCTTGACGAGGGGGCGGAGTCAGCTCTCCAATTAGCCATGGAGTCGACCAATCAGCTGCTTGAGGGATTTCCGGAGCCATTTCCTGAAATAAACACATGCACAAACACAAACTACAACACATAAACTGGGGAACGTAACAGAGCGTATGCCATCACTTTAGAGAGTATGCCATCCTTTAGAGCGTATGCCATCACTTTAGAGAGTATGACATCACTTTAGAGAGTATGCCATCACTTTAGAGAGTATGACATCACTTTAGAGAGTATGCCATCACTTTAGAGAGTATGACATCCCTTTAGAGCGTATGCTATCACTTTAGAGAGTATGCCATCCTTTAGAGCGTATGCCATCACTTTAGAGAGTATGACATCACTTTAGAGAGTATGGCATCACTTTAGAGAGTATGACATCACTTTAGAGAGTATGCCATCACTTTAGAGAGTATGACATCCCTTTAGAGCGTATGCCATCACTTTAGAGTGTATGACATCCCTTTAGAGAGTATGGCATCACTTTAGAGTGTATGACATCACTTTAGAGAGTATGGCATCACTTTAGAGAGTATGGCATCACTTTAGAGTGTATGACATCACTTTAGAGAGTATGGCATCACTTTAGAGAGTATGGCATCACTTTAGAGCGCATGACATCACTTTAGAGCGTATGACATCACTTTAGAGTGTATGACATCACTTTAGAGCGTATGACATCACTTTAGAGAGTATGACAACACTTTAGAGTGTATGACATCACTTTAGAGCGTATGACATCACTTTAGAGAGTATGACATCACTTTAGAGAATATGACATCCCTTTAGAGCGTATGCCATCACTTTAGAGCGTATGACATCACTTTAGAGAGTGACATCACTTTAGAGAGTATGGCATCACTTTAGAGTGTATGACATCACTTTAGAGAGTATGGCATCACTTTAGAGAGTATGGCATCACTTTAGAGTGTATGACATCACTTTAGAGCGTATTACATCACTTTAGAGCATATGACATCACTTTAGAGAGTGACATCACTTTAGAGAGTATGACATCACTTTAGAGAATATGACATCACTTTAGAGAATATGACATCACTTTAGAGAGTATGCCATCCTTTAGAGAGTATGACATCCCTTTAGAGCGAATGACATCACTTTAGAGAGTGACATCACTTTAGAGAGTATGACATTACTTTAGAGAATATGACATTACTTTAGAGAATATGACATCCCTTTAGAGAATATGACATCACTTTAGAGTGTATGACATCACTTTAGAGCGTATGCCATCCTTTAGAGAGTATGACATCCCTTTAGAGCGTATGACATCCCTTTAGAGCGTATGACATCCCTTTAGAGAGTATGACATCACTTTAGAGAATATGACATCACTTTAGAGTGTATGACATCACTTTAGAGCGTATGCCATCCTTCAGCACAACATGCTACCCTTTATTAAGCACACGTTTATAGCATATTCGACATAGTGGGTTATAAATTTATGTCACATTTGACATTGGTGGTTATGTCACACAGTTATGCCATATTTATGAACCCTTTTAAAAGCATGACATACGGTTATAGATTATTTTTTAACACATTTATGTAGTGCTTATGAAGGCATTATAAAGCCTTTATAAGCTGTAAGTATTTTAAAGCAGGATCGAGTTGTAATTTCGATTAAAAAGAAACACACATTATACCTAAATTAAAGTCAAATTAAATGAACTTCCCGGTGAAATAGCCCACATAGAATATGAAAACCCATATGTAACCTCACCGAGGGAGTGTCTGGTGTATGGATTAACACACACGTATCAGTCGGTGACAAGTATTTGATCAAACATAACAGTGTCAACAACAGACTACAATAACGCATTGTTAATAAACGTAATGACATTTCACAGAAAGGAGGGCAATACAGCCTCCCTGCCACCCACCCTAAACCAACACTGTAGACGACCTGCTGTCAGACGGAGGAAGGGAATGGGTGAGGTCATGACCAAGTATACAGCTGTCTAGCTGAAGGGAGAGGTTCCACTCATGCGCTTAACTTGGATGGTATAAAGATGCCTGTATTTGACCTTGGAAGGGTTTCTATGGTGTAGCAACATATCTGACAACTGGCTGGCTGTCATTCTGTTTTGAATGGGACAGAACTGTACATTACTGTTTTGCTGCCAAGATACTGTAGCCTAGATACTGTAGCCAAGATACTGAGGCCAAGATACTGTAGCCAAGATACTGTAGCCAAGATACTGAGGCCAAGATACTGTAGCCAAGATACTGTGGCCAAGATGCTGAGGCCAAGATACTGTAGCCAAGATACTGAGGCCAAGATACTGAGGCCATGATACTGTAGCCAAGACACTGAGGCCAAGATACTGTAGCCAAGATACTGTAGCCAAGATACTGAGGCCAAGATACTGTAGCCAAGATACTGTAGCCAAGATACTGAGGCCAATATACTGTAGCCAAGATACTGTAGCCTATAAATTAATGGAATGCTTACAGTTGAAGTCGGAAGTTTACATACACCTTAGCAAATACATTTAAAATCAGTTTTTCACAATTCCTGACATTTAAATTCCCTGTTTTAGGTCAGTTAGGATTGCCACTTTATTTTAAGAATGTGAAATGTCAGAATAATAGTAGAGAGAAGGATTAATTTCAGCATTAATTTCTTTCATCACAATCCCAGTGGGTCAGAAGTTTACATACACTCAATTAGTATTTGGTAGCATTGCCTTTAAATTGTTGAACTTGGGTCAAATATTTGGGGTAGCCTTCCACAAGCTTCCCACAATAAGTTGGGTGAATTTTGGCCCATTCCTCCTGACAGAGCTGATGTAACTGAGTCAGGTTTGTAGGCCTCCTTGCTCACATGTTATTTCAGTTCTGCCGACAAATTTTCTGTAGGCTTGAGGTCAGGTCTTTGTGATGGCCACTCCAGTACCTTGACTTTGTTGTCCTTAAGCCATTTTGTCACAACTTTGGAAGTTTGCTTGATGTCATTGTCCAGTTGGAAGACACATTTGCGACCAAGCTTTAACTTCCTGTCTTGAGATGTTGCTTCAATATATCCACATAATTTCAGTTCCTCATGTGAAGTGCACCAGTCTCTCCTGCAGCAAAGCACCCCGACAACATGATGCTGCCACCCCCGTGCTTCAAGGTCGGGACGGTGTTCTTCTGCCCCATTTTTCCTCCATAAATAACGATGGTCATTATGGCCAAACAGTTCTACTTTTGTTTCATCAGACCAGAGGACATTTCTCCAAATGTACGATCTTTGTCCCCATGTGCAGTTGCAAACCGTAGTCTGGCTTTTTTATGGCGGTTTTGGAGCAGTGGCTTCTTCCTTGCTTTTCTTTTGCCTTTCAGGTTATGTCGATATAGGACTCGTTTTACTGTGGATATAGATACTTTTGTATCTGTTTTCTCCAGCATCTTCACAGGTCCTTTGCTGTTGTTCTGGGATCGATTTGCACATTTCGCACCAAAGTACGATCATTTCTAGGAGACAGAACGCGTCTCCTTCGTGAGCGGTGTGACGGCTGCGTGGTCCCATGGTGTTTATACTTGCGTGCTATTGTTTGTACAGATGAACGTGGTACCATCAGGCGTTTGGAAATTGCTCCCAATGATGACCAGACTTGTGGAGGTCTACAATTCTTTTTCTGAAGTGTTGGCTGATTTCTTTTGATTTTCCCATGATGTCAATCAAAGAGGCACAGAGTTTGAAGCTAGGCCTTGAAATACATCCACAGGTACACCTCCAATTGACTCAAATGATGTCAGTTAGCCTATCAGAAGCTTCAAAGGCCATGATATCATTTTCTGGACTTTTCCAAGCTGTTTAAAGGCACAGTAGACTTAGTGTATGTAAACTTCTGACCCACTGGAATTGTGATACAGTGAATTATAAGTGAAATCATCTGTCTGTAAACAATTGTTGTAAAAATGACTTGTGTCATGCACAAAGTAGATGTCCTAACCAACTTGCCAAAACTATAGTTTGTTAACAAGAAGTTAGTGGAGTGGTTGAAAAACGAGTTTTAATGACTCAAACCTAAGTGTATGTAAACTTCCGACTTCAAATGTATGTACAGCCTTTGAATGTGTAATGTGTTACATGGGTTCGCTTCACGCTGTTCACAATGTGGTTGCCAGGGAACAAAAACGGAGGAGAAGTTGAGACTCGCACTTCATATTTGGCGTGCCAATGAATGACAAGGAGTTGACAAGATAGCAGAAACTGACTGACACCCAGCCTGTAAAAGGTCTGAAAGTCTTCAGAACATGGGCAGGACCAGGATGTATCACTGTTAATGGTTGTTCCTCCTTCAAGAGAGACAGATGGTAGATAGAAGGTGACACAACCCTGAACCATGTCTAGATGACTCTTATATATCCCTGATAGAACCCTTCTACTGAGCTGCTGCTGCTGCTGGGGGACAGACACTGGCTACATCCCAAATTGATCCCTATTACCTATATAGTATACTTTAAACTAGAGGCCTATGGGGCCTGGTCAAAAGTAGTGTACTAAATAGTGACTAGGGTGTCATTCAGGCCTCAGGCACGTTCTTTCACTGGCGTCATTCAGGCCTCAAGCATACTGGTACATGCATCACTACACAGTTTAAACTGAACGGTTGAAGTGCTCTTAACCTGTGTAATGTTTACATATTCACCTTAGATTACAGGAAGTACGAGGCGTTTACGATTATGAGGATGTAATAAAGTGACCATGACTCTAATCTGAGCTATTAATCCATATTGATCATGTAAATAGTGATACTGATGCAGAGCTACACTTGATAGAGGTTCAATCAGGAGTATACATGAGAAAACCCCAGTAGGAAGTATTTTTGGAGGTTGATAAAGCAATTCTTAAGTGGAAATCAAACTGTAGGGCCCAAATGAGTCAAGTGAAGCTGAGATGAGCCGTTGAATTGGTTGGTTGCTAAAACAACTCTTACTGTAGGGCCCAAATGAGTCAAGTGAAGCTGAGATGAGCCGTTGAATTGGTTGGTTGCTAAAACAACTCTTACTGTAGGGCCCAAATGAGTCAAGTGATGCTGAGATGAGCCGTTGAATTGAAACAACTCTTACTGTAGGGCCCAAATGAGTCAAGTGAAGCTGAGATGAGCCGTTGAATTGAAACAACTCTTACTGTAGGGCCCAAATGAGTCAAGTGAAGCTGAGATGAGCCGTTGAATTGAAACAACTCTTACTGTAGGGCCCAAATGAGTCAAGTGAAGCTAAGATGAGCCGTTGAATTGCGGCTCTACTTTGTCTCCCTACTGACGCTTAGCTTGTTTGATTGCTGGTTGCTAAAACAACTCTTACTGTAGGGCCCAAATGAGTCAAGTGAAGCTGATATGTATGTCGGCCTGGTTACACATCCAGCATTGTTGCTGAATAGGACAATGTAAAAAGGGTCAACCTTATAATGGGTATTAGGCTATTTACTCCAAATAATGTCCACATTCACACAATATTGTTGCGTTTTCATTACTGTTTTATGCTCAAACAACTGGAGTAGAGGTAGCCTAGTGGATCGAGCATTGGGCCAGCAACCAATCCACGAGCTGACAAGGTAAAAACCTGTCGTTCTGACCCTGAGCAAGGTGGTTCACCCACAATTCCCCGGCGCCGAAGATGTGGATGTTATGGCAGCGTCCCGCACCTCTCTGTTTCAGAGGGGTTAGGTTAAATGCAGAAGACACATTTCACTTGAATGACTAGGTATCCCCCTTTTCCTTGAAAGTCCTATGGGGCCTTTGGCTGTCCCCATAGGACAGGGGTGTCAAAGTCAAATGGACGGAGGGCCAAATAAAAAAATCAGCTACAAGACGAGGGCCGGACTGTTCGAATGTTCATTGAAAAATTTTTAAATGACGCATATAGTCTAGTGAACCTAATTGAACCTACTGAAAACCTAACAAATATATTACAATATGATCAGATAAATAAAGCAATATTTTCTTATGGCTCTGTCAGTAATCTTTAATTTTCAACAGACACAAAAGACAAATTTCCTTTATATAAATATCCCCATAACATGAACATTGTATTCAAGGCACCATCAGTAGACTATATTTTCTATTTTAGCAAAAGTGGGCTAAATTTACTTCAAAGAAAAAAACAATAATAGCAATTTTCTATCATCCACTCAACTGAAATATTTTTAAAATATAATTGGATTGAAATACAAAAATAAAGTGCAAAAATCTATTAATCAAAAACAACACTTTGTTTAAGGAGAAGTAACATGCAGTGAAAACAAATATTAAATTTTAACTTTTAAACTTGAACTGAGTAAAAACTAAATATGTGATTGCACAGTAATGTTCACTTGTTTGAGGTTGAGGGTGATACTTGGTGGTGTCCCATCTTTTCCACAAGTTCATCAATGTTCGGGTAAGGCTCTGAGCTGAAGAAATCCTCAGAATTGAGTGGAGGTGTTCAGCAGTAAGTCGACTTCTGTGTGATGTTTTGTTCAGGTTCATCAAAGAAAACAGTTGTTCACTAGGTATGTGCTGCCAAACATAGACAACGTTTGAGCAGCCTGGATGCGCAGCTGGGGCATTGTGCCGGGAGGAACGGGCGAACTCCGCAGCACCCACTGCCGCATATTTTGCCCTCAGTGCATCATTGCATTGAGGTCAATCAACTCCATTTGAGGTTTGGTGGTGAGCTTTCCACGTCAACAGCAAATGGGTTACCGAGCAGTTCCAACCTGCTTTTTGTGCTTCAAAGTCAGCAAATCGAAGGCCGAAAGTCAGCGGCAAGCATACCTATTTTATCAGCCAACTGTGTGCTGGAACGCACTGGTAGAGAGCTTTCTTTCATGGTCTGGCAGCTGGGAAAGTGGCTCAAATTTTCTTTCCGCATCTGCGTCTCCCACAGAGTCAGTTTGGTTTTAAATGCCTTCACTGTACTGTACATATCAGAGATGACACGATCCCGACCCTGCAGCTGCAAGTTTATTGCATTCAGATGACTCGTAATGTCACACAGAAAAGCCATTTCACACAGAAACATTTCGTCTCGGAGTTGTGTTGTGTCTTTCCCTTTGCTGTCCAAGAACAGACAAATCTCCTCACGAAGCTCGAAACATCTTTGAAGCACCTTTCCCTGGCTTAGCCATCGCACCTCTGTGTGATAAGGCAAATCACCATGCTCCGTTTCTAACTCCGTCAGAAATGCCTTGAACTGGCGGTGATTCAAACCTTTGGCTCTGATAAAGTTAACTGTGCGCGTGATGATGCTCATTACATGCTCCATTTTCAAGGCTTTACCGCACAACGCTTCCTGGTGTATGATACAATGATAAGCTGTCAGCTCACCTGTCGCGTTTCCTCTTGCATCTTTTCCCGTATCTTCGCCACCAGTCCGCTCCTGTGTCCACACATCGCAGGTGCTCCGTCGGTTGTCAAACCCACGAGTTTTTCCCAAGGCAGCTCCATCTCATTTACACATCTTGACACCTCTTCATACAAATCATGCCCCGTAGTTGTGCCATGCATAGGACGTAAAGCCAAAACTCCTCTGTCACGCTTTAGGTTGGAGTCCACTCCGCGGATGAAAATTGACAACTGGGCAATGTCAGAAATGTCGGTGCTCTCATCCACAGCCAAGGAATATGCACAAAATCTTTTCCCTTTTTCACAAGCTGCTCTTTTAGATTGATGGACAACTGGTCTACTCTCTCGGCAATGGTGTTTCTGCTCAGACTCACATTTAAAAAGAGTTGCCTTTTTTCTGGGCAAACTTCGTCACAAACTTTAATCATGCAGTTTTTGATGAAATCCCCTCCGTAAATGGCCGGGCTGATTTAGCGATCTCTTCTGCCAAAATAAAACTGGCCTTGACAGCAGCCTGGCCTTGTGATTTGGCTTTTTGAACAGAGCCTGTCGAGATTTGAGGCCTCGTTTTAATTCCTCTGCCTTTTGTAGCCTTTGTTCCATGTCCATATTCTTGTTTTTGTGTTTCATAATGTCGTCTCAGATTATACTCTTTCAGTACCGCCACACTTTCTCCACACAGAAGACACACAGGTTTTCCAGCTACCTTCGTGAACATATACTCCGACTCCCACCTTGTTTGAAACCCCCGGTTCTCAGTATCCACCTTCCGTTTTGCCATTTTTGATGGGTATCTGAAAGTTAATTTTACTGTGATGCTGACGACTGCTGTGCCAATAAATATTGAAATGAAGCAGCCTACTGCTCGGTGCGTCACCTTTGCATTGTGGGAAATGTAGTATTGGTGCGTGTAAAAGATCTGCGGGCTGCCGGCTTGCTGCGGGCCGGTTCTAATAATAAATCAAGATCATCCCAGGGGCCGTAAAAAACCTTCTTGCGGGCCGGATGTGGCCCGCGGGCCTTGACTCTGACATATGTGCCATAGGAGAACCTTATTTGGTTCCATGTAGAACCCTCTGTGGAACCTAAAACGGTTATTCTACCTGGAACAAAAAATGGTTCTTCAAAGGGATCTCCTTCTGTCCAAAAATGATGCTGAACATTTTTGTTACTTCTAGATTAGATAAAGCACTAAATACGGCTGCTAGAATCCTGACTAGAACCCCAAAATGTGATCATATTACTCCAGTGCTAGCCTCCCTACACTGGCTTCCTGTTAAGTCTTTACTGAAGACTCATCTCTTCAATAGGTCATATGATTGAGTGTAGTCTGGCCCAGGAGTGTGAAATTGAACGGAAAGGCTCTGGAGCAACGAACCGCCCTTGCTGTCTCTGCCTGGCTGGTTCCCCTCTTTCCACTGGGATTCTCTGTTACAGGGACTGAGTCACTGGCTTACTGGTGCTCTTCCATGCCGTCCCTAGGAGGGGTAAGTCACTTGAGTAGGTTGAGTCACTGATGTGATCTTCCTGTCTGGGTTGGCGCCCCCCTTCGGGTTGTGCCTTGGCGGAGATCTTTGTGGACTATACTCGGCCTTGTCTCAGGATGGTAAGTTGGTGGTTGAAGATATCCCTCTAGTGGTGTGGGGGTTCTCCTTTGGCAAAGTCGGTGGGGTTATATCCAGCCTGTTAGGCCCTGTCCGGGGGTATCATCAAATGGGCCACAGTGTCTCCTGACCCCTCTGCCCCTCCTGTCTCAGCCTCCAGTATTTATGCTGCAGTAGTTTATGTGTCGGGGGGCTATGGTCAGTCTGTTAAATCTGGAGTACTTCTCCTGTCTCAGCCTCCAGTATTTATGCTGCAGTAGTTTATGTGTCGGGGGGCTATGGTCAGTCTGTTAAATCTGGAGTACTTCTCCTGTCTTATCCGGTGTCCTGTGTGATTTTAAGTATGCTCTCTCTAATTCTTTCTTTCTCTCTCTCGGAGGACCTGAGCCCTAGGACCATGCCTCAGGACTACCTGGTATGATGACTCCTTACTGTCCCCAGTCCACCTGGCCGTGCTGCTGCTCCAGTTTCAACTGTTCTGCCTGTGGCTATTGAACCCTGACCTGTTCACCGGACGTGCTACCTGTCCCAGACCTGCTGTTTTCAACTCTCTAGAGACAGCAGGAGCGGTAGAGATACTCTTAATGATCGGCTATGAAAAGCCAACTGACATTTACTCCTGAGGTGCTGACTTGTTGCACCCTCGACAACTACTGTGATTATTAGTATTTGAAAATGCTGGTCATTTATGAACATTTGAACATCTTGGCCATGTTCTGTTATAATCTCCACCCGGCACAGCCAGAAGAGGACTGGCCACCCCTCATAGCCTGGTACCTCTCTAGGTTTCTTCCTCGGTTTCTAGGGAGTTTTTCCTAACCACCGTGCTTCTACACCTGAATTGCTTGCTGTTTGGGGTTTTAGGCTGGGTTTCTGTACAGCACTTTGAGATATCAGCTGATGTAGGAAGGGCTATATAAATAAATTTGATTTGATTTGATTTGAGCAAGAACTGGCAAATCTGGTGCAATCCATGAGGAGGAGATGCACTGCAGTACTTAATGCAGCTGGTGGCCACACCAGATACTGACTGTTGTTGGGGATGAATCAGAATAGTTGGGTAACATAGATAAGATGTTTTATTTTCATTATATGCTTGTGAGGTACTTCTCATTTAGAATGTATCTTGTTGTACTATAGTGGTGGCCATTTGCAGTTATCCTTTCTCTGTCCTGGGGTCAGTTACTTGGGCCACAGAAAGGGGAAGTCAAGCTTGTCCTCATATGTAAACATATTAATACATTTGATTTGATTTGACCGCTGAACATTTTAAGTTCTGGACATCACCTTGTTTTCTAAGAGGTGCTATACCTTAAATAATCAAATGATGCATCATTGGAGGAGGCACGACACTGTCTCCGTTATGAAAATATAGTATTTATTGTAAGTCCAAAGTTAAAAACATTGGGGTTTTTTTCATTTTTTTTCTCATTTTTTAACATTTACATTCAGAATAAAGGAAATAATATATAGTAAAGGGGACTTCTGAAAGTGGTTGAATTTCCTTAGACAGGGCTGGAATAAACCCAAATCTGGGGCACTGTACAATAACATTTTAGAGACCCCACCCCTCTTGGCAATGAAGAGAAAATGTTGCTGTTTTAAAGCTAATTTCCTGCAATTCTTCAAATTTTGCAATGACTTATGCCATGTTCTTCTGTTATCTGATTGGCCAGTCGGCAATCTGTCCCTGTCAATGTTTACCATGTCTCAATAAAGATGTCTGACATCCTCCTTCTGATGGGTGTGAACTGACAGACACAGATTAAACAATGCCATTATAAAGGAGGCCGTCCAGCAGCACTCTGCACTTTTACCTGAAGCCCACTTCACCTGGACACTAACTATGGGGTGGACAACTCTGTGGTTGTGTGTTCTCGCTCTGCCACTAACGAGCGCCATCCAGGTGAAAGCCAGGAAAGGTAAGACGATACACGATCATTTTGGAAATAGCAGTGATTTATTTTGATCTATGCAGACAAAGACAAACAGTCAAACATAGAAATAGATACTGTATAGAGATGGCGTTAGATTACGTTTCTATCTATTTCGAGTTAACTATCAGTTAAGAACAGACACATTTAGTTATTATGAACCATTTTGGTTGGAGCAAATCTGAGTGCAGTTTGTCTAGGAGTGTCATATGTTTTAATATCTTGATTCACAATCCACTACAATGGGATATTTTGAAATAGATGCTGCGTTATGTACAGTTTACAGCAAAGTTATAAATTGTGTCTCTTTCTGATTCCATACATTTAAAGTGGGTAACGTTTTCTGTTTTCGTCTCCTCAGCGCGCCAGTCCAACCATGTGAACAGCATCTGCAGCACCTGGGGCAGAGAGCACTTCAAGACCTTCGATGGAGACGTGTACCAGTTCCCAGGGACGTGTGAATACAACCTGGCCTCCGACTGCCACTCTGAGTCCTACCAGGAGTTCTCTGTGCACCTGAAGAGGAACGAGGCTACTGAGGCTGAGGGGAACCCTACGGTCAAACACGTAGTGGTCACTATCAACGACCTGGTCTTCCACCTGACCAAGACTCAGGTCGCGGTCAATGGAGAAATGTACGTTTTCCACAAATGTTTCATGTTATGTGTCTTCTAATTCATCAGGGAAGTCACACTGAGATTGACATCATTATTCAAGTGAGCCATGAATTTTTTGTATTTTTTTACCTTTATTTAACCAGACAAGTCAGTTAAGAACAAATTCTTATTTTCAATGACGGCCTAAGAACAGTGGGTTAACTGCCTGTTCAGGGGCAGAACGACATATTTGTACCTTGTCAGCTCGGGGGTTTGAACTTGCAACCCTCCGGTTACTAGTCCACCGCTCTAACCACTAGGCTACCCTGCCGCCCCGGCTACCCTGTCATAAAAAATAAAATAATGTATTGATATCTATCTATCTATCTATCTATCTATCTATCTATCTATCTATCTATCTATCTATCTAACATCTCCTCTCTGTAAAAAGTAATGGATGTATATTATGCTGTTACCTATTCCCATCTGAGACAGTACTTTGACATATTTCCAGGGATTCCATTCTGAATTCAAAAGATTTAACTGTATTTTGTGTCTGTTTGTTGTTAATTGACACGTTGGTACATTTCTCTGTCATCTCTATCATTAATTATGTTCTCCGTCTTTATTCCCAGTGTAACTCTGCCGTTCTACAATGGAGGAGTCCAACTGGAGAGGAATGCAGTTTACACCAAACTCTACTCCAAGGTTGGCCTGGTTGTCATGTGGAACGGAGAAGATGCCGTCATGGTAAGCTTTCATAAGAATCAAAACGTTACTTAGAAGAATGCATACAGAAGTCTATTTATTTATTCGCTTTGTAAGAATCAATAAGTTCACTGAATTGGACTGCTGTCATTAAACAGTGAACGGTGTAAAACGAACCCGTGCACATGCACTGATACCATGTGTGTGACTGTGTGAGAGTGAAGTCTTGTATCTCATCTCAATATCTGTGCTGCTGCCCGTGGCAACGGCATTTCTCTGAGTCTACCTTAGAACATAGTTGACCCATCACTGTTTGCGTTAGGTGGAGCTGGACACGGAGTACACCAACCGTACCTGTGGTCTCTGTGGAGACTTCAATGGCCTTCCAGTCCACAATGAGTTTGTTCATAACGGTGAGCATTTATAACAATTATTAGCATCACGAGTCATGAGCAATATAACACGTATAGTCATTTATAACACACTTATAATCATTTATATTAAAATGTACAAGTATTTATAATAGCTTATTCCTGTAAGGTTTTATGGTGTTAAGTATAATCAATATATTCCAAGTGGCTAATATGATCATTTATTACATGTACAGTCACTTATAACGACTTTGTAAGCATTTATTTAAATATTTATAATGACTTATTTAGTTGTTATTATTACCATGCTATTTATTAATATATTCTAAGTGACTGTTTTATATTCTTACATCAAGTAACATCATTATAATTTCACACAGGTTGTAAGTTCATTAATATACATGTATACACATTTATATGCGTTTCTAATCACTTATTGATAAAGGATGACATCGTTTTATTTCCGTGCAGGTCGTAAAGTGAGCCCCATTGAGTTTGGAAACAGACAGAAGGTCCACAGGCCCAACG
The DNA here is from genome assembly GCF_034236695.1 of Oncorhynchus nerka. Taxonomy (NCBI): domain Eukaryota; kingdom Metazoa; phylum Chordata; class Actinopteri; order Salmoniformes; family Salmonidae; genus Oncorhynchus; species Oncorhynchus nerka. The sequence continues at coordinate 8,588,763 of NC_088412.1, read as the reverse complement.
AGGACTGTGAAGACCCCTATGAAGAGGAAGAGGAAGATGAACCTGCAGACGTTCAGCCTAAAGACGACACATGCAAGGAGTTTGTAAGTTCTACCTCCAGTCTGTTCAGCCTGACAAGTAGACTACAGTATTTCACTTCACTTCATTCTCTTGATGTATTTGACTGCCATATGGAACCAATTAAGTTCAGATCTGGCATAATATTATTCGTATTGCAACTAACAACCTCCTCCTTCTCTTCTCCCTCTTCCTCCATAACCTCTTCCTCATCCTATCCTCCTCCTCCTCCTCCTCTCCTACTCCTTCTCTCCCTCCCTTCCACCTCTTCTCCCTCCACCTCCTCCACCTCCACCTTCCCCTCCTCCTCCTCTTCCACCTCTACCACATCCTCCTCTTCCTCCTCCTCCTTCCCCTCCTCCTCCTCCTTCCCCTCCTCCTCCACCTCTAACTCTACTTCCTCCTCCTTCCCCTCCTCCTCCACCTCTAACTCTACTTCCTCCTCCTTTCCCTCCACCTCCTCCACCTCCTCCTCCTCCCCTTCCTCCTCCCCATCCTCGTCCTCTCCTCCTCCTCCACCTCTACCTCCTCCTCCTCTCCCACTCCTCCTCCTCCTTCCCCTCCTCCTCCACCTCTAACTCTACTTCCTCCTCCTTTCCCTCTTCCTCCTCTCCCACTACTCCTCCTCCTCCTCCTCTCCCTCCTCCTCCTCAACCTCCTCCTCCTCCTCCTCCTCTACCTCCTCCACCTCCTCCTCTCCCTCGTCATTCACCTATACCTTCTTCTCATTCACCACTTCCTCCTCTTCCTCCTCCTTCATCCTCAGCATGCCCAGTGTGACCAGCTCCTGCGCTCGCCGTTGTGGAGCTCCTGTGGTGCGGTCGTGAACCCTGAGCCCTACATCCAGGCCTGTGTTCAGGACCTGTGTGGCTGCAGCAACACTTCAGATAGCTTCTGTGTCTGCAGCACCCTGGCAGAGTACTCCAGACAGTGCTCCCACGCCGGGGGACAGCCACCCCACTGGAGAACAACAGCCTTCTGTGGTAATGGGACATCTCAATAACTGTCTGGGTGTTCAGGAACACATTTACTGGATGACAGTAGAGTTGCTGATCAAAAAGTCACATGCAAAAAAATAACTATTTTATGGTCCATAGTCAGCTTCAGATGATACAAATGTCTTTAAAAATATATATATATATATATACATATACATATTTACATATAATAATAAAATGCACTATCATTAATTGTCTTTGTTTTCTTAGACAAGCAGTGTCCGTTCAACATGGTCTATCTGGAGAGTGGCTCTCCCTGCATGGATACCTGTACCCACTCTGACACCAGCTCACTGTGTGAAGAACACCTGATGGACGGCTGCTTCTGCCCTCACGGTCAGCCTTTAACCAGATCACACCTCAATGTATCAGTATAACAGTGATGATAGAGATCTAGAACACACCTCAATGTATCAGTATAACAGTGATGATAGAGATCTAGAACACACCTCAATGTATCAGTATAACAGTGATGACAGAGATCTAGAACACACCTCAAAGTATCAGTATAACAGTGATGATAGAGATCTAGAACACACCTCAATGTATCAGTATAACAGTGATGATAGAGATCTAGAACACACCTCAATGTATCAGTATAACAGTGATGTTAGAGATCTAGAACACACCTCAATGTATCAGTATAACAGTGATGATAGAGATCTAGAACACACCTCAATGTATCAGTATAACAGTGATGTTAGAGATCTAGAACACACCTCAAAGTATCAGTATAACAGTGATGACAGAGATCTAGAACACACCTCAATGTATCAGTATAACAGTGATGATAGAGATCTAGAACACACCTCAATGTATCAGTATAACAGTGATGTTAGAGATCTAGAACACACCTCAATGTATCAGTATAGCAGTGATGTTAGAGATCTAGAACACACCTCAATGTATCAGTATAACAGTGATGTTAGAGATCTAGAACACACCTCAATGTATCAGTATAACAGTGATGTTAGAGATCTAGAACACACCTCAATGTATCAGTATAACAGTGATGTTAGAGATCTAGAACACACCTCAATGTATCAGTATAACAGTGATGTTAGAGATCTAGAACACACCTCAATGTATCAGTATAACAGTGATGTTAGAGATCTAGAACACACCTCAATGTATCAGTATAGCAGTGATGTTAGAGATCTAGAACACACCTCAATGTATCAGTATAACAGTGATGATAGAGATCTAGAACACACCTCAAAGTATCAGTATAACAGTGATGATAGAGATCTAGAACACACCTCAATGTATCAGTATAACAGTGATGTTAGAGATCTAGAACACACCTCAATGTATCAGTATAACAGTGATGTTAGAGATCTAGAACACACCTCAATGTATCAGTATAACAGTGATGTTAGAGATCTAGAACACACCTCAATGTATCAGTATAACAGTGATGACAGAGATCTAGAACACACCTCAATGTATCAGTATAACAGTGATGATATTTTATATTTAGTCATAATACACATTTGGTTTAGATTTAGTAATAATAAATATAATTTATAAAGTGTATTTATACAGATTTCTGTATTTTACAGTTCTGTCCATTATACCACAAATAGCATTATATCACTATATCATGTTGTCTGTTTTCACCACTCTGTAGGGACTGTGTTAGTAACACGTCTGTTTTCACCACTCTGTAGGGACTGTGTTAGTAACACGTCTGTTTTCACCACTCTGTAGGGACTGTGTTAGTAACACGTCTGTTTTCACCACTCTGTAGGGACTGTGTTAGTAACACGTCTGTTTTCACCACTCTGTAGGGACTGTGTTAGTAACACGTCTGTTTTCACCACTCTGTAGGGACTGTGTTAGTAACACGTTGTCTGTTTTCACCACTCTGTAGGGACTGTGTTAGTAACACGTCTGTTTTCACCACTCTGTAGGGACTGTGTTAGTAACACGTCTGTTTTCACCACTCTGTAGGGACTGTGTTAGTAACACGTCTGTTTTCACCACTCTGTAGGGACTGTGTTAGTAACACGTCTGTTTTCACCACTCTGTAGGGACTGTGTTAGTAATACGTCTGTTTTCACCACTCTGTAGGGACTGTGGTGATGTTAGTAACACGTTGTCTGTTTTCACCACTCTGTAGGGACTGTGTTAGTAATACGTCTGTTTTCACCACTCTGTAGGGACTGTGGTGATGTTAGTAACACGTTGTCTGTTTTCACCACTCTGTAGGGACTGTGTTAGTAACACGTCTGTTTTCACCACTCTGTAGGGACTGTGTTAGTAACACGTCTGTTTTCACCACTCTGTAGGGACTGTGTTAGTAACACGTTGTCTGTTTTCACCACTCTGTAGGGACTGTGGTGATGTTAGTAACACGTTGTCTGTTTTCACCACTCTGTAGGGACTGTGTTTGATGACATCTCAAAGAGGGGGTGTGTCACTCAGGACCAGTGTCAGTGCAAACACGACAAGGTTTACAACTCTGGAGAAGTATTCAGACAGGACCGTGAGGAATGGTGAGTCAAAGGTTTAGACTTAAAGTGCTCAATGTAAAGTACTGTGCTGTTAACATAACAAGTTATATTAAGACAGACGTCGTCACAGAGGGTTCGGATACTTGGTTTATCCTGTAAATGACTTCATCATGTGTTCTGTGTTCTGTGTGTCTGTGTCTGTGATTCAGTGTCTGTCATCATGGTCAGTGGTCCTGTAAATGACTGCATCATGTGTTCTGTGTTCTGTGTGTCTGTGTCTGTGATTCAGTGTCTGTCATCATGGTCAGTGGTCCTGTAAATGACTTCATCATGTGTTCTGTGTTCTGTGATTCAGTGTCTGTCATCATGGTCAGTGGTCCTGTAAATGACTTCATCATGTGTTCTGTGTCTGTGTGTCTGTGTCTGTGATTCAGTGTCTGTCATCATGATCAGTGGTCCTGTAAATGCCTTCATCATGTGTCTGTGTTCTGTGTGTCTGTGTCTGTGATTCAGTGTCTGTCATCATGGTCAGTGGTCCTGTAAAAGTCTGCCCAGCCCTGCTACATGTGCCGTTGAGGAGGGTTCACACGTGACGACCTTCGATGGGAAAGCATTCACCTTCCATGGTGACTGTTACTACCCCTTAGCCAAGGTGGAAAGCAAGGTAACTGACAATTACACTATACTTTTCTGAAGAGACAATCTAGATGAGAAGTGGATGACATTTTATATGTCACAACGTTTTCTCATCATTTTTGTTTGTTTTCCCTTCTCTGTTTCAGAATGAAGCCAGTCCAAAGTTCACTGTACTGGTCCAGCTGGTTCCCTGTATAAGACAGAAGTTTGACACTTGCCTCAAGAGTGTTGTGGTCTTACTAAACAATGATAGAAACAACGTGAGTATTTCCTTCATTAAAAGACGGAGATTTGACATACACTTGAACATATACACATGTATATTATACACCATCTCTGTGTATTTACAGTCAGGTCCAAATTAAAAGGCATCCTTGATAAAGATGACCAAGAAAGACCATTAAATGAATCTCTTTGGCCACAGACACACCAATGGTGGGTTTGGTGTCAAAAAGGAGAATCATATGCAAAACAGAGCCTGATTCCTGCTGTATAAAATGGTGGTGGATCTTTGATGTTATGGGGCTGTCGTGCTTCCACTGGTCTGTATGGGAGGAATGGTCTAAGATACTTCCCAATGTGTTCTCCAATCTCCTAAAACCTTGTAGAGAAAGGCTCAGTGTTGTTATCCTCGCAGGGTGAGGTATTGAAAAATAATGGAAACAGGGTTGCTAATCATTTTGGATCTGACTATAAGTACTCACATGTAAGTGAAATGTATATACTGCACAGCTAGTCTTGTGTTGAATAGGATGAGTTGATCATGGCTGTTGTTTTCTTTTCCAGGCTTTGGTGATCACCGCCGATGGGAAAGTCAGCCACAATGCACAGATCACTCTGCCTTACAACACAGGTGGGACATGGAATGATTAACAATAAGGCCTGAGGGGGTGTGATATATGGCCAATATACCATGGCTAATGGCTGTTCTTGGGCACGACACAACTTCCCTTACCAATGGTACATTGGCCATATACTACAATCCCCCAAGGTGCCTTACTGCTGTTATAAACTGGTTGCCAACATAATTAGAGCAGTAAAACTAAATGGTTTGTCACCCCGTCTGATATACCACATCTGTCAGCCAATCAGCATTGAGGGATAGAACCACCCAGTTTATAATAAAGATTATGCACACCTAATTCTAGTTATTATTACACGGTACTTCCAAAGCTATTGACACAGTAATAAGTACAGTAATGTTTAGTGGGATTAAATAGATTTTTTTTAAATAAAAAATGAATCATATTTAATTGAATGATTATTACCCCCAAACCCCCCTTTCTGTTCCCAGCTGACATTAGTGTACGGTGTCTATATTAGGACAACCTCTGTCCCAGCAGGAGCTCTTTCAGTCTTGTTCCCAGCTGACATCAGTCTATTTGTTTTTCTTCCCATAGCTGACATCAGTGTGTTCAAGCCATCGTCCTTCCACATGATGCTCCAGACCAGCTTTGGGCTGCAGGTTCAGATCCAGCTGGTCCCTATCATGCAGGTCTATGTCACCTTGGACGAGAGCTACAAGACCAAGACACAAGGTAAGTTAACTCCCAAGCTGTAGGCATATAGCCTCTGAAGGTGAGCAGATATCAGTTATATACGGAGTTTGAATTCTACTTTATGTAAATGTAATAAACATTGGTAATCTTACTCGCCAGGGCTCATTAAAATAGTAAAGACAGCAAGAAAGTACAAAAATGTTGTTGTTTCTGTTTGGTGAAGGTTTATATGGTGTTGATTACTGTTTGGTAATAGTTTATATGGTGTTGATTACTGTTTGGTAATAGTTTATATGGTGTTGATTACTGTTTGGTAATAGTTTATATGGTGTTGATTACTGTTTGGTAATAGTTTATATGGTGTTGATTACTGTTTGGTAATAGTTTATATGGTGTTGATTACTGTTTGGTAATAGTTTATATGGTGTTGATTACTGTTTGGTAATAGTTTATATGGTGTTGATTTCTGTTTGGTAATAGTTTATATGGTGTTGATTACTGTTTGGTAATAGTTTATATGGTGTTGATTACTGTTTGGTAATAGTTTATATGGTGTTGATTACTGTTTGGTAATAGTTTATATGGTGTTGATTACTGTTTGGTGTAGTTTATATGGTGTTGATTACTGTTTGGTAATAGTTTATATGGTGTTGATTACTGTTTGGTAATAGTTTATATGGTGTTGATTACTGTTTGGTAATAGTTTATATGGTGTTGATTACTGTTTGGTAATAGTTTATATGGTGTTGATTACTGTTTGGTAATAGTTTATATGGTGTTGATTACTGTTTGGTAATAGTTCATATGGTGTTGATTACTGTTTGGTAATAGTTTATATGGTGTTGATTACTGTTTGGTAATAGTTTATATGGTGTTGATTACTGTTTGGTAATAGTTTATATGGTGTTGATTACTGTTTGGTAATAGTTTATATGGTGTTGATTACTGTTTGGTAATAGTTTATATGGTGTTGATTACTGTTTGGTAATAGTTTATATGGTGTTGATTACTGTTTCTATTTCTTCTAGGTCTGTGTGGGAACTTCAACAAGGTTCTGTCCGATGACATGAAGACCCCCCAGGGTATGGTGGAGGGAACAGCCTCTTCATTTGGGAACTCCTGGAAGGCTAATCCTACCTGCAGAGACAGAGAGGAGAGGCTGGACGACCCCTGCTCCTCAGCGTGGAGAATGGTAAGCCCTCTTCACTAACTCTTTAATTGAAGGTTAACCCTTACATAACTCAATGAAAAGCAGAACATAAGTATTTCATAAAAGTTTATGTCAACAACCGCAGTATCATGTCGTTGGATTCAAATCGATGCAGGAAGCAGCAGTTTATACTGTATCAGACATATTTGAACTCTTACCATGTTCTGTTTACTCAGAGAACTATGCTAAACATTGGTGCTCCATGCTAAGAAGTTCTGACAGCACTTTTGCCAAGTGCCATGCCATGGTGGACCCCGAGCTTTACTACAAGGTAATACATTTACTATAACTGTAACTGTTACATTTCATTGAGTTACATCTGGTTTGGAATGCTCACAATTATACATATTTGTCCTGAACTTTCTTACTGTTTTTAATGCTGTTTGTAATACTGTTTGTCATGCGAAAGCTCTGGCCAATGAGATGTGTTATATATTTATTACGTATGGAACATTTACTTAAACTTGATATTTTCTGCAGCGATGCACGTACGCTAGCTGCAACTGTGAGAAGAGTGAAGACTGCCTGTGTGCCGTCTTCTCCTCTTATGTGCGAGACTGTGCTACCAAGGGAGTGGTCCTGTCGGGCTGGAGAGAGAACGTGTGTGGTAAGTGATTTACACTTCTCATATTTATGTCTTGTCGTATATTGGTGAAAGGAGATGACAGTATAGGCCTCTCCTGACTACCAATGAAAGGTTCACTGATATTCTCATTAGAATATATGCGTTCTGCAAATGGTTCTAATGCCATCGCTAAAAGTATGGGAGACAGGGGACAACCTTGGCGGATTCCACCGCCATTGCAAAAAGTAGGGGAGACATGGGGTAACCCTGACAAATTCCCCTACTCAGGGGAAATTGCGGTGCCCGGTCAAACGGTTGTGGATGTGAAATTGCAGAGCGCGAAATTCAAAAGAAATTATTAGAAATATTTAACTTTGATACAATCACAAGGTAATACACCAAATTAAAGTTTAACTTCTTGTTAATCCAGCCACTGTGTCAGATTTCAAAACGGCTTTACGGCGAAAGCAAACCATGCTATTATCTGAGGACAGCACCCCATCAAACAAACACATGACAGTCATATTTCAACCCGCCAGGCGCAACACAAAACTCAGAAATAACGATATAATTCATGCATTACCTTTGAAGATCTTCTTCTGTTGGCACTCCAATATGTCCCAGAAACATCACAAATGGTCCTTTTTTTCTATTAATTCCGTCGTTATTTCTCCAAAATGTCCATTTATTTTGCGCGTTTGATTCAGAAAAACACCAGTTCCAACTCGCCCAATATGACTACACATTATCGAATAAGTTACCTGTAATCTTGGTCCAAACATTTCAAACAACTTTCCCAATACAACTTTAGGTACTTTATACTGTAAATAATTGATCAAATTTAAGACGGAATAAAATGAAAGTGGAGCGAGCGCCAGGTCGCGCTCCCCAAACACAACTGTATACCAGACTCGACCCTCGTTCTGAACAGCCATACTTCTTCATTACTCAAAAGAAAACAACCAATTTCTAAAGACTGTTGACATCTAGTGGAAGCCCTAGGAACTGCAACCAGATCCCTCAGAAATGTAGATTCCCATAGAAATCCAATTGAAAACATGGTCACCTCAACAACAACAAAGATTCCTGGATGGTTTGTCCTCGGGGTTTCGCCTGCCAAATTAGTTCTGTTATACTCACAGACATTTAACAGTTTTAGAAACTTTAGAGTGTTTTCTATCCAAAACCAATTATATGCATATCCTAGCTTCTGGGCCTGGGTAGCAAGCAGTTTTCTTTGGGCACTCTTTTCATCCTGACATGAAAATACCACCCCTATCCCAAACAGGTTAACAACACTTACTTACTTAATCCTCTTCCTTCCTGGAGTAAAATAGAGCCTTTAGTAAAGTTTTCCAACACTGCCAATCTTAACTTTATCCAACACTTTCCATATTTCCCTACAAACAGACAAATACATTGGTAACTGCCCAGCGTCTCAGACCTACTCTGACCAGCTCCAGAGATGTCAGCTGACCTGTAGCTCCCTGGCCAGCAAAAGCCAGGGTTGTACCAATGACTTCCTCCCCGTGGATGGTTGTTCTTGCCCGGATGGACTCTACATGGATGACAGGGGCACCTGTGTACCCATGGACAAATGCCCCTGCTTCCACAACGGGGTCCACATCAAGCCTGGGAAGTCCATCAACATTCAGGAGGAACACTGGTGAGAGACTGTTTCCATCTAATAAAGTGTCTAGCTACCTATTTAAGTGACTACTTACCTACCTACCTACCTACCTACCCATCTACTTATTTACCTAATTTACCGACCTACCAAAGCAGCAAATTTGTCATATTACCTGCTAGTATAAAAAGTACACAGTCCTGCAATGTTACTCCAATATTAAAATATCTCTTGGCATCATGTGTGTTCTTCTAGTGTCTGCAACAATGGGAAGCTTCACTGCCGTTCGTGGAAGATGCGTTCAGAGAGTAGTAAGTAGCCTTTCTGTGTCCCCCGTTCAGAGAGTAGTAAGTAGCCTTTCTGTGTCCCCCGTTCAGAGAGTAGTAAGTAGCCTTTCTGTGTCCCCCGTTCAGAGAGTAGTAAGTAGCCTTTCTGTGTCCCCCGTTCAGAGAGTAGTAAGTAGCCTTTCTGTGTCCCCTTGCTATTCATATCCAATTAATCCTCTGATGTATACAGTATTGTACCTAGACTTGGGTTCAAATACTATATGAGAGATCATTTCAATTACTTGAGTCCAGGACTAGGCTTAAATCTGTTTTAAACCGGCCCTGGAAGTATCTGAAAGATAGTATTTGAACCCAGATCTAATTTGACAACTTATTGTGTAATAATAATGAAACTGCTTCTGTTACAGCCTGCCAGTCGCCGAAGGTGTTCTTGAACTGCTCCAATGACCTGGGAGTACAGTGTACACGGAGCTGTAGGAACCCGGATTTCATGGACTGTGTGAGTTGACTTGTTGACTTCCATTAGTACCTGACCTAAGGGTTGACTTCTTTATTTAATTCCCGTCTCTCTCCTTGACCACAGTTCTCCGCAGAGTGTGAGTCTGGGTGCAAGTGTCCCACGAGTCTGTGGGAGGATGGGAAAGGCATGTGTGTGAATAAACATGAATGCCCATGCAGCCATGACGGATTCCTCTACGCCCCAGGAAAACAGATCCCAAACGGATGTAACACTTGGTGAGTTATTCAGCTTTTATGGTTATATGTTACTTTCTGATCAAAAACGATACAATGTGAGGTTATGCGGTATGATATGACGTTATATGAAACAATACCATATAAAAAGGAATGGAGATGTAAATGAAATGGAATGAGATTTCATGACACGAGATGAGGGCTTCCTTCATCCTCTCTAGCTAATGTGATCAGGATTGTATTTGAAGAGGATTTTTGACTTAGTGTCTCTCATACTGTACACATGTAGCACCTGTAAGAGTGGGAAATGGGAGTGCACAGATAAGAAGTGCCCAGGAACCTGTACCATCTACGGCAGTGGCCATTACAAAACCTTTGATGAGCGCACGTATGGCTTCCAAGGAAAATGTGGCTATGTGGCTGTCCAGGTAATTAATGCTTATCAGGGCATTTCAATACAATGCAATACATTTCAATTAAATTGTGATGTGTTTTTATACAAAAAATATGTTTGTATAATAGTACTGCTATTGTCTTCTATATTACCAACTAATCATTTAAATGGCAAAAGTCTCATTTGGTTTCTAAAGTACTCTCTCCCTCTGTCTCTCTTTAAGAACAAATGTGGGAACCGGCCTGTCCAGGACAAATTCATGGTGATCACAGAGAACATACCGTGTGGAACCACAGGCACCACTTGTTCCAAGTCTGTCAGGGTTCAACTGGGGGTAAGACTGGACAAATGATACACTCCAACAGGCGGCTGGTGACACCTTCAATGGGAAGGATGGGCTCATAGTAATGGCTGGAACGGAATGAATTGAATGGCATCAAATGCATGACTGGTTTTGATGTGTTTGATACCATTCCATTTACTCCACTCCAGGCTTTATATTGAGCCATTCTCCTTTCTATACCCGTTGGATCATAATGAGAGATGATTTGACATTCATACAAACAAAAAATACATTATTTAGCAAATGCTCTTATTCAGAGCGACTTATTCAGAGAGACGGTACAATTAGTGAATTCAACTAAAGGAGGTAAAATCACCATCACAATCATTGCAAGTAAAACTTTCTTCCAAATAGCCACTAACTGCAAAAATCAGTACGACATTCAAGACATTTTCTTTCTTCATATAAAGCTATATAAAGTGTATTGTCTGTCATAGTTTTGCAAAATTCGGTAACTTTCCCCAAATTCCCTGTTTTTCCAGAAATCATAATTGCAAATTTTCTGAAATTAAAAGGGAATAAGGAGGAAATCCTTGATTTCTGGAAAACCTGGGATTTTGGGAAAACTATTTCAAGCCTAATTGTCTATGAACAGGAAGTGATAAATCCTTATCCTTACAGAGAACAGAGCTGAAACTATCAAAGGGGACCCATGAAGTGGTGGACCTAGGAGTGGGCTCTCAGATCCAGTACCGAGTGAGGACCGTCGGTCTGTACCTGATTGTTGAGTCAGACATCGGGATCGCAGTGCTGTGGGACCGCAAAACTACTGTCCGCATCGTCCTGGAGCCACAGCATAGTGTACGTTTAGTGTTGAAGGGTTAACACATTGAGAACCTGTGATGAAATAGATGAACAAGACATCAGACATCAGAGTGCATTTTGTGTTGCTAACAGCATAGTGTAAGGTTTCACATAGAGAGCCTGTGATGAAATAGGCTTCAAAATAGATGAACAAGACATCAGACATCAGAGTGCATTTTGTATTGCTAACAGTGATTGATTTGGTACAGTACCACTATGTTTGCCTTATCGTTTCTATGTGTCTATAGGGAGCAGTGTGCGGCCTGTGTGGGAACTATAATGGAGAAGGCAGAGATGACTTCACCACACAAGGTCAGATGATAGTCAGCAGTCCTGTGGAGTTTGCTAACAGCTGGAAAGTGTCAAGCACTTGTCCCGACGCAGAAAGCAACGTGGACCCATGTGGAGCCAGACCCAACCGCCACAACTGGGCTAAGATGCAGTGCAGCATCATCACCGGAAAGACTTTCCAACTGTGTCACAAGAAGGTACAGTGCTGAAACAGATTGCTATGTATAAACCGTACAGCTAGAAACCAGGTGAAAGGTTCAGACAGAACACTGATAGGATGGTGGACAGTCAAACTTCTGAACCAAAAAATACGCCCAAATCGTTTTAAACATTGACTTTCTTGTCATCCTCGATGATTTTATTCATGAACATGTCTGTTGTTAAATGTGTTTTGAATAATTCTCTAAGAAACAAAAAAATAATAATACAGTATTAGTGCATCGTGTGTTCTCTCTGTATGTGTTTTACAGGTAGACCCTAGTCTGTACTTTGAGAACTGTGTGAAAGACTCCTGTGCCTGTGATACTGGCGGAGACTGTGAGTGTTTCTGTACAGCTGTAGCAGCCTACGCCCAGGCCTGCACCGAAGCTGGAGTCTGTGTTGCATGGAGAACACCAGAAATTTGTCGTAAGTACAACACATTTTTGGGGGTTTCATTATGCTTGTGTTCCAAAGGTCACACACTTCCACTGTTTGACTGTCAGGCATTGAAATGACTTGGCAGGTCTGGTGTCATTTGACTGTCAGGCTTGGCATTGAAATGACTTGGCAGGTCTGGTGTCATTTGACTGTCAGGCTTGGCATTGAAATGACTTGGCAGGTCTGGTGTCATTTGACTGTCAGGCTTGGCATTGAAATGACTTGGCAGGTCTGGTGTCATTTGACTGTCAGGCTTGGCATTGAAATGACTTGGCAGGTCTGGTGTCATTTGACTGTCAGGCATTGAAATGACTTGGCAGGTCTGGTGTCATTTGACTGTCAGGCTTGGCATTGAAATGACTTGGCAGGTCTGGTGTCATTTGACTGTCAGGCTTGGCATTGAAATGACTTGTCAGGTCTGGTGTCATTTGACTGTCAGGCATTGAAATGACTTGGCAGGTCTGGTGTCATTTGACTGTCAGGCTTGGCATTGAAATGACTTGGCAGGTCTGGTGTCATTTGACTGTCAGGCTTGGCTTTGAAATGACTTGGCAGGTCTGGTGTCATTTGACTGTCAGGCTTGGCATTGAAATGACTTGGCAGGTCTGGTGTCATTTGACTGTCAGGCTTGGCATTGAAATGACTTGGCAGGTCTGGTGTCATTTGACTGTCAGGCTTGGCTTTGAAATGACTTGGCAGGTCTGGTGTCATTTGACTGTCAGGCTTGGCATTGAAATGACTTGGCAGGTCTGGTGTCATTTGACTGTCAGGCTTGGCATTGAAATGACTTGGCAGGTCTGGTGTCATTTGACTGTCAGGCTTGGCATTGAAATGACTTGGCAGGTCTGGTGTCATTTGACTGATTAGAATTTACAATGCTAAGTAAATGAATATGCTGTTGAAAGAACCCAAACATGGTGACAATGTGAGGATGTGGATCTAAAGTATATTTTAGCTGCTTGGTTTAAATAGATGTCTTAATGTGGAACATTACAGTGGATGATTTTGACCAGGGTACATAGGGTTCTGATAAAAAGTAATGCACTTTATATGGAATAGGGTGCCATTTGCTGAGGGCAATGTGTATTCAGTGTATGAACCTGTACGTCTTCCCTTTTGTAGCTGTGTTCTGTGACTACTACAACGATCCAGGTGAATGTGAATGGCATTACAGCCCTTGCCACACACCTTGCTTCAAGACCTGTCTGAATCCAAATGGGACCTGTGACAACCCTCTTCCCAATCTGGAAGGTGAGGCAGCATGCTATTTGATTTGATTGGCATCAGCCTGCATGTTTGTTCCATATGCACATGCCCTTCTTTGCAAAATATCAATTCGTTTTTCTTAACCTCAACTTCATTATATGTAATAACTCAATCAAAACAACTAAATCACAATGTCTTCTTTTAGGTTGTTACCCACAATGCCCTCCAGATAGGCCAATATTTGATGAAGAGACCGGGAGTGTGTTGAGGAATGCCCACCAACAGGCCCATCAACAACAACCCCACCAACACCAATAACAACACCGTGGACACCAACAACTACCACATTGACAACAGAACCTCCAACCACAACACCAACACCACCAACAACAACACAAACACCACCAACAACCACACCACCACCAACAACAACAACACCACCACCTCCAACAACAACACCACCACCTCCAACAACAACACCAACACCACCAACAACAACAACACCAATGCCACCAACAACAACACAAACACCACCAACAACCACACCACCACCAACAACAACAACACCAATGCCACCAACAACAACCACACCAAAACCAACAACAACCACACCACCAACAACCACACCTCCACCAACAACAACACCAATGCCACCAACAACAACCACACCAAAACCAACAACAACCACACCACCAACAACCACACCTCCACCAACAACAACAACACCAATGCCACCAACAACAACCACACCAAAACCAACAACAACCACACCAAAGCCAACAACAACCACACCAAAACCAACAACAACCACACCAAAACCAACAACAACCACACCAATGCCACCAACAGCAACCACAAAAATACCAACAACAACATCACCAATACCACCAACAACAACAACACAAATACCAACAACAACCACACATACACCAACAACAACAACAGCATTACCACCAACAACAACCACACATACACCAACAACAACAACACCATTACCACCAACAACAACCACAACAATACCAACAACACCACCAATACCACCAACAACAACCACACCAATACCAACAACAACAACCACACCAATACCAACAACAACAACCACAACAATACCAACAACAACAACACCAACAACAACCACACAAACACCAACAACCACACCAATTCCACCAACAACAACCACACCAATACCACCAACAACAACCACACCAATTCCACCAACAACTACCCCCCAGACACCAGAGCCAACAACTACTCCTTGTATTCCTACCTGTGAGTGGTCAGAATGGTATGATGAAGATGATGATAAAGATAAGAGTGATTGGGAAACGTATTGGAATATCACGCAGAGTGGAAAAGAAGTGTGTGAAGATCCACAGGATATTGAATGTGTAGCTACAGACTATCCAAATACAAGCTTAGAGGACTATGTAGCTTCGACAGGCCAAGTTGTGGAGTGCGATGTTGACTTCGGGTTAATATGTGAAGAAAATAAACAAACTCAGAGACCATTTAAGTGCTTTAACTATAAGATTAGAGTCCTCTGTTGCGTTGAATGTTTATCAACAACATCACCAAAACCAACAACAACACTAACATCAACAAAAACAACAACAGCACCTTCACCACCAACAACTACCACACCAAAACCACCAACAACAACGACACCAATACAACCAACAACAACAACAGCAATACCTACAACAACAACAACACCACCAACAACAACAAAACTAATACCAACAACAACAACAACACCAATACCATCAACAACCACACCAACAACAACAACTCCAATTCCACCAACGACAACAACACCAATACCACCAACACCATCAACAACACCAATACCACCAACAACTCCAATTCCACCAACAACAACAACAACACCAATACCACCAACACCACCAACAACACCAATACCACCAACAACAACCACACCAATACCAACAACACCAATATCACCAACAACAACAACTCCAATTCCACCAACAACAACAACACCAATACCACCAACAACAACACCACTAACAACAACAACAGCAACAACCACACCAATACCACCAACAACCACACCAACAACACCAACAACAACAACTCCAATTCCACCAACGACAACAACACCAATACCACCAACACCATCAACAACACCAATACCACCAACAACTCCAATTCCACCAACAACAACAACAACACCAATACCACCAACACCATCAACAACACCAATACCACCAACAACTCCAATTCCACCAACAACAACAACAACACCAATACCACCAACACCACCAACAACACCAATACCACCAACAACAACCACACCAATACCAACAACACCAATATCACCAACAACAACAACTCCAATTCCACCAACAACAACAACACCAATACCACCAACAACAACACCACTAACAACAACAACAGCAACAACCACACCAATACCACCAACAACCACACCAACAACACCAACAACAACAACTCCAATTCCACCAACGACAACAACACCAATTCCACCAACACCATCAACAACACCAATACCACCAACAACTCCAATTCCACCAACAACAACAACAACACCAATGCCACCAACACCAATACCACCAACAACAACCACACCAATACCAACAACACCAATACCACCAACAACAACAACACCAATACCACCAACAACAACCACACCAATACCAACAACACCAATACCACCAACAACAACAACACCAATACCACCAACAACAACACCAATACCACCAACACCATCAACAACACCAATACCACCAACAACAACCACACCAATACCAACAACAACAACAACATCAGTACAACCAACAACAACCCACACACACCAACAACCACACCAATTCCAACAACAACAACCACAACAATACCACCAACAACAACCACACCAATACCAACAACAACAACAACAACATCAATACAACCAACAACAACCACACAAACACCAACAACCACACAAATTCCACCAACACCAACCACACCAATTCCACCAACAACAACCACACCAATTCCAACAACAACAACCACAACAATACCACCAACAACAACACCACCAACAACAACAACAACAATAATACCACCAACAACAACCACACAAACACCAACAACCACACCAATTCCACCAACAACAACCACACCAATACCACCAACAACTACCCCCCAGACACCAGAGCCAACAACTACTCCTTGTATTCCTACCTGTGAGTGGTCAGAATGGTATGATGAAGATGATGATAAAGATAAGAGTGATTGGGAAACGTATTGGAATATCACGCAGAGTGGAAAAGAAGTGTGTGAAGATCCACAGGATATTGAATGTGTAGCTACAGACTATCCAAATACAAGCTTAGAGGACTATGTAGCTTCGACAGGCCAAGTTGTGGAGTGCGATGTTGACTTCGGGTTAATATGTGAAGAAAATAAACAAACTCAGAGACCATTTAAGTGCTTTAACTATAAGATTAGAGTCCTCTGTTGCGTTGAATGTTTATCAACAACATCACCAAAACCAACAACAACACTAACATCAACAAAAACAACAACAGCACCTTCACCACCAACAACTACCACACCAAAACCACCAACAACAACGACACCAATACAACCAACAACAACAACAGCAATACCTACAACAACAACAACACCACCAACAACAACAAAACTAATACCAACAACAACAACAACACCAATACCACCAACAACCACACCAACAACACCAACAACAACAACTCCAATTCCACCAACGACAACAACACCAATACCACCAACACCATCAACAACACCAATACCACCAACAACTCCAATTCCACCAACAACAACAACAACACCAATACCACCAACACCATCAACAACACCAATACCACCAACAACAACGACACCAATACCAACAACACCAATACCACCAACAACAACAACTCCAATTCCACCAACAACAACAACACCACCAACAACAACACCACTAACAACAACAACAGCAACAACCACACCAATACCACCAACAACCACACCAACAACACCAACAACAACAACTCCAATTCCACCAACGACAACAACACCAATACCACCAACACCATCAACAACACCAATACCACCAACAACTCCAATTCCACCAACAACAACAACAACACCAATACCACCAACACCATCAACAACACCAATACCACCAACAACAACCACACCAATACCAACAACACCAACAACAACAACTCCAATACCACCAACAACAACCACACCAATACCACCCGAAACAACCACACCAACAACAACACCACCAACACCATCAACAACAACACCAAGAACAACAACAACACCAATACCACCAACAACAACCACACCAATACCACCAACACCATCAACAACACCAATACCACCAACAACCACACCAACAACACCAACAACAACAACTCCAATTCCACCAACGACAACAACACCAATACCACCAACACCATCAACAACACCAATACCAACAACAACAACACCACTAACAACAACAACACCAACAACCACACCAATTCCACCAACACCATCAACAACACCAACAACAACAACCACACCAATACCACCAACAACAACAACACCACCAACACCATCAACAACAACACCAACAACAACAACACCAATACCACCAACAGCAACCACACCAATACCACCAACACCATCAACAACACCAATACCAACAACAACAACAACAACACCAACAACAACCACACCAATACCACCAACAACAACCACACCAATACCAATTCGAAACAACCACACCAATACCAACAACAACAACAACAGCAATACTACCAACAACAACACCAACACCACCACCACCAACAACAACAACAACACCAATACCATCAACAACAACACCAACAACAACAACCACACCATTACCACCAACAACAACCACACCAATACCACCAACAACAACACCACCAACACCATCAACAACACCAACACCACCACCAACAACACCAACAACGACACCAATGCCAACACCAACAACACCAACACCACCAACAACAACAACACCAATACCAACACCACCACCAACAACAACCACACCAATACCACAACCACCAACAACAACAACACCAGTACCACCAACAACAACAACCACACCAACAACAACACCAGTACCACCAACAACAACAACACCAATACCACCAACAGCCACACAAACAACACCAACAACAACAACTCCAATTCCACCAACGACAACAACACCAATACCACCAACACCATCAACAACACCAACACCACCAACAACAACAACAACATCCACACCAATGCCAACACCAACAACACCAACACCACCAACAACAACAACACCAATACCAACACCACCACCAACAACAACCACACCAATACCACAACCACCAACAACAACAACACCAGTACCACCAACAACAACAACCACACCAACAACAACACCAGTACCACCAACAACAACAACACCAATACCACCAACAGCCACACCAACAACACCAACAACAACAACTCCAATTCCACCAACGACAACAACACCAATACCACCAACAACAACAACCACACCAACAACAACAACACCAATACCACCAACACCATCAACAACACCAATACCACCAACAACAACACCAACAACAACCACACCAACAACAACCACACCAATACCACCCGAAACAACCACACCAATACCAACAACAACACCAACACCACCACCAACAACAACACCAACACCACCACCAACAACAACACCATTACCACCAACAACTACCACAGCAACAACAACACCAACACCACCAACTACAACATCAACCACACCACCACCACCACCAACAACCACACCACCACCAACAACAACACTACCACCAACAACTACCACACCATTACCACCAACAACAACCACACCTAAACCACCAACTACAACGGAAGCCATAACTCTAACCACAACCCCAACGACAACAGAAGAATCAACCACAACCCCCAGGACAACTGAAAAACCAACCACAACCCCAACGACAACAGAAGAACCAACCACAACCCCAACGACAACAGAAGAACCAACCACAACCCCAACAACAACAGAAGAACCAACCACAACCCCAACAACAACAGAAGAATCAACCACAACCCCCAGGACAACTGAAAACCAACCACAACCACCCCTGTCATAGATACCACAACCACTAAAGCTCCTACAACAACACCTAAACCACCAACTACAACAGAAGCCACAACTCCAATGACAACCACATCACCAACAACCCATGAATCGGTTGTCACTGGTCCTCCAATAACACCAGAACATCAAGTCAGTTCAATACCAACCACAACTGGGTCACCAACCCCTCCACCAATCACTTGTCCTGAGTGGGACAAAGTGGTAAGTACCTCAATATAACCATCACATAATCAACTGGGCTCCCTTAACGTCAATAACACATGGCCAACATTTGATGTCAACGAGGTCGAAAAGTCCTTTCAGAGACTTATTAATTGATTCCTGTGTGAATTGTGAAAGCTCTCTGATGACGTGCAATTTTCTTTTCTCTCTAAAATATCAGCAAAATGAAACTTTCTGGCTCTGCAACTGCACTTTGGCCAGATGCATTGAAAACAACACCATTGAGATAATTCCGTATGAATGCCCAGAGCCTGAGCCAATCACATGTACCAATGGCAAGAAACCAGTGCTACAATGGGATGAGTTCTACTGCTGCCAACGATTCGTGTGTGACTGTGAGTTGTGAAAGCTTCTTCTTCTTCTCCTCTGACCTGGTCAGGAAGGTAGATGGCCACGTCCAGTTTCTGTAACTAACAAACACGTCCTTATCACTAACGTTTGGAATAATACTCAATATAAATACTCAATATAAATATTACTTCATACATTTTAAAAACAAACATTTTTGTCAGAGGATCGTAATGTCTGTCTGCTTTATAACAGTGTTTATTTTCATGACAGGCGTCTGTGAGGGTTGGGGAGACCCCCATTACATCACCTTCGACGGGCTCTTCTACAGCTTCCAAGGGAACTGTACCTATGTGCTGATGGAGGAGATGTTGCCGCGTCACCACTTCAAGATCTACATCGACAACGTCAACTGTGATCCCACCGAGGACGTGTCTTGTCCTCGATCCATCATCGTGTCCTACCGCTCAACAGTTATAACACTGAAGAATCACAACCTCATTGGAGCTGCTCAGTTGGAGGTAACTTAAGTGGATAAACTGGCTCAGAAATCAATATAAGCAATTCAGGCCATATATATGTTGAATGGCTGGATTTGGGGCCTAAAGGACTGAGAAATTATTTATGTGAAAATGAAAGACAATTCTCTTCCATTATTTCATTCTCTGAACTGAATTGTGCATTAAGTTCTCAACATCCGTAGCTTTCATTGATACAACATATGAATTTGATGTTCTCCATCAACTTAATTCAACCTGTAATGTCATGATATTAGTAAGTATTGCGGTCACCTTCCCTTTTCTTTAAGAGATCCTGACGATTGATCTCTCTCTCTCTTCCATCCCTTTTTCCTATCCTTTTCTATCCCCCCTTTCGTCCATCTGTCTTTCATCCCTCTCTCCCTGCCATCTGTCTTTCATCCCTCTCTCCCTGCCATCTGTCTTTCATCCCTCTCTCCCTGCCATCTGTCTTTCATCCCTTTCTCCCTGCCATCTGTCTTTCATCCCTCTCTCCCTGCCATCTGTCTTTCATCCCTCTCTCCCTGCCATCTGTCTTTCATCCCTCTCTCCCTGCCATCTCTCTTTCATCCCTCTCTCCCTGCCATCTGTCTTTCATCCCTCTCTCCCTGCCATCTGTCTTTCATCCCTCTCTCCCTGCCATCTCTCTTTCATCCCTCTCTCCCTGCCATCTGTCTTTCATCCCTCTCTCCCTGCCATCTGTCTTGCATCCCTCTCTCCCTGCCATCTGTCTTTCATCCCTCTCTCCCTGCCATCTGTCTTTCATCCCTCTCTCCCTGCCATCTGTCTTTCATCCCTCTCTCCCTGCCATCTGTCTTTCATCCCTCTCTCCCTGCCATCTGTCTTTCATCCCTCTCTCCCTGCCATCTGTCTTTCATCCCTCTCTCCCTGCCATCTGTCTTTCAGGCTCTTATTGATGGAGTTTCCCTGAGACTACCCTTCACGCGGCACGGTGTGAAGGTGATGAACTCTGGTATCAACATGGTCTTGGAGATAGCACACCTCCAGGTGGTAGTTACCTTTGGAGTCACTGGCTTCAGCGTCAACCTTCCTTGGCAACACTTTGGCAACAATACACAGGGTCATTGTGGTAAGGACTTAGTTTCATTCATTTGTTGTCCTCAAACTATGTATCTTGGGCATTTAAACATAAGAGCTGAGAAATGATTGTGAATCACTGAAGTTAAACAGAGAGCGGTCACTTGGTATTCTGAGTATGGTGTGAGAAAGCCTAATGGAGAAGTCTTTGAATTGATGGAAATCATTTATCCAAGGTTGGAGGTGAACAACTAGCCTGGTCCCAGATCTGTTTGGGTTCTTTTTACCAAAACCCTATGGTTGTTGTCAGATATCGAACCATAGGATTTGGCAAGACAGCACAAACTGATCAGGGACCAGGCTAGCAAACAATGGTTTGGGCTTTCCTGTCTGATGTCTGTGTCTGATATTTTTACTGTATGTGCTGTACTAAATGTGAGAGAGCTCCAACAAAGATGTCCAATGTATGTATTAGTTTTAATAGCTGCAAATGGCAAAATAAACGACTTGAACCTGAACTGTATGCATCTCTTCCAGGAACATGTAGCAACAACCAGGCTGATGACTGCATGTTGCCTGGAGGTCAGCTGGTGGAGAACTGTGCTCTGATGGCAGACTACTGGCCAGCCAAGGACCTCTACCAACCTGACTGCCATGTGCCACCTGGAATCCCCACCAACTCTCCTCTCCCTGAACCCACACAGAAGCCATGCAAGCCAGACTCCTCTATCTGTGATCTCCTGAAAGACAGGTAAACCTCCCTAAAGGCACTGTGATCTCCTGAAGGGCAGGTAAACCTCCCTAAAGGCACTGTGATCTCCTGAATGACAGGTAAACCTCCCTAAAGGCACTGTGATCTCCTGAAGGACAGTGTAACCTCCCTAAAGGCACTGTGATCTCCTGAAGGACAGTGTAACCTCCCTAAAGGCACTGTGATCTCCTGAAGGACAGGTAAACCTCCCTAAAGGCACTGTGATCTCCTGAAGGACAGGTCTACCTTCGTAAAGGCACTGTGATCTCCTGAAAGACAGGTCAACCTCCCTAAAGGCACTGTGATCTCCTGAAGGACAGGTAAACCTCCCTAAAGGCACTGTGATCTCCTGAAGGACAGTGTAACCTCCCTAAAGGCACTGTGATCTCCTGAAGGACAGGTAAACCTCCCTAAAGGCACTGTGATCTCCTGAAGGACAATGTAACCTCCCTAAAGGCACCGTGATCTCCTGAAGGACAGGTCCACCTCCCTAAAGGCACTGTGATCTCCTGAAGGACAGGTAAACCTCCCTAAAGGCACTGTGATCTCCTGAAGGACAGGTAAACCTCCCTAAAGGCACTGTGATCTCCTGAAGGACAGGTAAACCTCCCTAAAGGCACTGTGATCTCCTGAAGGACAGGTCTACCTTCGTAAAGGCACTGTGATCTCCTGAAAGACAGGTCAACCTCCCTAAAGGCACTGTGATCTCCTGAAGGACAGGTCTACCTTCGTAAAGGCACTGTACAAGTTCTCTAATCAAATGTCATGCTTAGGGTGATTTAAATGACACAAATGCTGTGTGGGAAAATTGCCAGCCACTCCATTGAACAGTCTGCCAGGAGTGGCCAGCTACTCCATTGAACAGTCTGTGCTGAGGGGCCAGCTACTCCGTTGAACAGTCTGTCAGGAGTAGCCAGCTACTCCATTTAACAGTCTGTCAGGAGTGGCCAGCTACTCCATTGAACAGTCTGTCAGGAGTGGCCAGCTATTCCATTAAACAGTCTGTCAGGAGTAGCCAGCTACTCCATTT
Organism: Oncorhynchus nerka; assembly: GCF_034236695.1. Lineage (NCBI taxonomy): Eukaryota > Metazoa > Chordata > Actinopteri > Salmoniformes > Salmonidae > Oncorhynchus > Oncorhynchus nerka. The sequence continues at coordinate 8,565,051 of NC_088412.1, read as the reverse complement.
AACAGTCTGTCAGGAGTGGCCAGCTACTCCATTGAACAGTCTGTCAGGAGTGGCCAGCTATTCCATTAAACAGTCTGTCAGGAGTAGCCAGCTACTCCATTTAACAGTCTGTCAGGAGTGGCCAGCTACTCCATTGAACAGTCTGTCAGGAGTGGCCAGCTATTCCATTAAACAGTCTGTCAGGAGTAGCCAGCTACTCCATTTAACAGTCTGTCAGGAGTGGCCAGCTACTCCATTGAACAGTCTGTCAGGAGTGGCCAGCTATTCCATTGAACAGTCTGTCAGGAGTAGCCAGCTACTCCATTTAACAGTCTGTCAGGAGTGGCTAGCTACTCCATTGAACAGTCTGTCAGGTGTGGCCAGCTACTCCATTGAACAGTCTGTCAGGAGTGGCCAGCTACTCCATTGAACAGTCTGTCCTGAGGGGCCAGCTACTCCATTGAACAGTCTGTGCTGAGTGGCCAGCTACTCCATTGAACAGTCTGTCAGGTGTGGCCAGCTACTCCATTGAACAGTCTGTCAGGTGTGGCCAGCTACTCCATTGAACAGTCTGTCAGGAGTGGCCAGCTACTCCATTTAACAGTCTGTCAGGAGTGGCCAGCTACTCCGTTGAACAGTCTGTGCTGAGTGGCCAGCTACTCCATTGAACAGTCTGTCAGGAGTAGCCAGCTACTCCATTGAACAGTCTGTCAGGAGTCCAGCTACTCCATTGAACAGTCTGTCAGGAGTTTGAGTAAAGTTATAAAACCTGTTGTAACTATCAACAATCTAACTTATCACAGACTAAATTCTCACATGCAATGATGTAGCTCTATACCCCTAACCTAGACACAAAGGTGTGTTCTGTGTCTGACAGAAACCAATATGAATCTTACAGTGTATTTGGAAGGTCTGTTTCTCATATTCTTTCATCTCTGGTTTTCAATCCACAGCATTTTTGCAGCCTGTCATCCATTTGTCTCACCTGACAACTTCTACAAGGGCTGTGTCTATGACAGCTGTCACGTGTCCAACCCAGCGGTGGAGTGCACCAGTCTGCAGACATACGCTGCTGCCTGTGCCCAGTTCGGAGTATGCATCTACTGGAGAAACCACACCGAGCTCTGTGGTAGGCTTCCTGTACTCGTTGAAAACATCCTGACTCACCAGGTTAAATAAGACTCACCTAATAAGGATAGATAAATAAGTCCACCATTGAAGAGATATGAAGTACTGTGTAGAAGACCAGGAACAAGGAACTGTGTAGATGAGACCAGGAACAATACTATACGAACACAACTTAGTGTGTGTTGTAGATCAGACCAGGAACAATACTATACTAACACAACTTAGTGTGTGTTGTAGATCAGACCAGGAACAATACTATACTAACACAACTTAGTGTGTGTTGTAGATCAGACCAGGAACAATACTATACTAACACAACTTAGTGTGTGTTGTAGATCAGACCAGGAACAATACTATACTAACACAACTTAGTGTGTGTTGTAGATCAGACCAGGAACAATACTATACTAACACAACTTAGTGTGTGTTGTAGATGAACACACAATAGAGGAGGGGGGTTTCTATTTGTAAATATTAGATTAGTGCATTTTTGTATTTGAAGTGATAAATGATGGAGATAGTGGACATCCTTGTCTGGTTCCCCTTTGTAATGTGTAATATAGTATCGGCCTTCAGTCCTACAATCAACTGATTGTAAATAATGACTGTAGTCAGAACATGTTTCCATTGTGATAACACTTTTTACATCAGCAGTTGTCACAAAGTGCTTATACAGAAACCCAGCCTAAAACCCCAAACAGCAAGCAATACAGATGTAGAAGCACGGTGGCTAGGACAAACTAGGAAGAACCTAGGAAGAAACCAGAATCTGAGGGGTAGCCAGTCCTCTTCTGGCTGTGCTGGGTGGAGATTGTAAGAGTACATGGCAATTAAAGCCAGATCGTTCAGCAACAGGTTCGGTAGAGATAGGGTCGAAACAGCTAAATCGTTGAACAGGACAGGGTTCCATAGATGCAGCCACAACAGCAGAAATTGGATCAGCATTACGACCAGGTTGACTGGGGACCGGCACAGCCAGGAGTCGTCAGGCCAGATGGTCCTGAGGCTCAGGTCCTCTGTGAAGGGAGAGAGAGAGAGAGAATAATTAGGGGTAGCATACTGAAGGTCACACAGGACACCAGAGATAACAGGAGAATTATACCAGATAGGACAGTCTGAACCTCGCCCCCCGGCACATAGACTATTGCAGTATATATACTGGAGACTGAGACAGGGGGTTCGGGTGTCACTATAGACTGAGTTGTACCTTTCTTCAACAGCCAGCGACTGTCCAGCTGACAAAGTCTACAAGCCCTGCGGTCCTGCAGAACAGCCAACCTGTGATGACAAGTAGGTTTCTATTTCGAGATTGTCTAACGCAAAAACATCCTTGCTTTCATGTTTTATGTTAACTGAGGTAGACAACGTTATGACTGTCAAATAAGACAAAGAGAAAATACCTACCTACAGTTAAAGATAGAGTTGTTGTACATAGGAAATAGGAGTTGTCACTGTAATGTTGTGTTCTACAGTCCAGACGAGTCTAGGATGAACTTCACCACAGAAGGCTGCTTCTGTCCTGATGGGATGAAACTCTACAACAAGGACTCAGGGATCTGTGTTGATAAGTGTGGTGAGTGTTCCCAGTTACTCCCATTGGTCCATTTCATGTTGACGACACAAAGATGGTTAGGACTTAACCTTTCCAAGGATGTTTGAGGTCTATGAATGTTCTACTAAATGGTGGTGTTTGTGTTTTTGAAGGATGCATTGACCCTGAAGGAGTTCCGCGAGAGGTAAGTTAGGCCTTTTGGTTTTGATTCATCGTTATTTTATTTGACTAATTAATATAGAATGTTATCTAGTCCACTGGCTCTGTCATGGATGATGCCAGAGGTTTATATGAGGACCTACTTACAGCGTCCACACAGTATTATCCACATTGTCTGAATGCCAAATGGCCCCCTTATGCCCTATATTTAGCCCCCTATGTCCTATTTAGTGCACTACATTTGACCAAACCCATTGATAGAACCACACTCCCTTCTTGTTGTATCTCATCACAGTTCAACGAGAGGTTTGAGTACAAGTGCCAGGATTGCGTTTGTTTGGAATCCACCAAGACTGTGAACTGTAAACCCAAGGTCTGCTCCAAACCACCAGTAGAGATATGCACTGGACCAGGCTTTGTATATGTCAACCAAACCGATCCATCCGATCCATGCTGCTCCAACCTCGCCTGCCGTAAGGATCTCACAACACCTTTTTACCTTACATATTATACTCAGATCTATTTCAACAGTATTGTGCCGAGCTGAGCCGTACTGTGCTGGCTTGGATATGTTCTTTTCACACGGTCCTTTCCAGCACGGGTCCAGGATCTAGGGTTGATGTGTAACCAGGCCAGTGCCGTACAGCTGGGCTCAGCTCAGTCGTGTTGAAAACACACACATAGTGAAGACATGAATCAGCTCATATTATTATGTTCATACTCTGCTATTGTTTCCCCTCCTAGGTTGTGACAGCAGCACTTGCCCACCTACCAACATGAACTGTCCTATTGGGTTCGTGCCAGTGGTTTCAGTCCCTGAGGGGAAATGCTGTCCAGAACACACATGTGGTAATGTCTCTTTACCTAGATCTATACTATCTACATGTGGTATGGTCTCTTTACCTAGATCTATACTATCTACATGTGGTAATGTCTCTTTACCTAGATCTATACTATCTACACGTGGTAATGTCTCTTTACCTAGATCTATACTATCTAGACTATCTAGACTATCTACACGTGGTAATGTCTCTTTACCTAGATCTATACTATCTAGACTATCTACATGTGGTATGGTCTCTTTAACTATATCTAGACTATCTACATGTGGTATGGTCTCTTTAACTATATCTAGACTATCTAGTATTCCTGTGTTTGTATTGCTGAGACAATACCAGTTATTTTAGACAGTCCCATGGATTGGTTGTCTGTGTCTTTCTCTCAATTGGTTGTCTGTGTCTCTCTCTCAATTGGTTGTTTGTGTCTCTTGTCTCTTTCAGAGCCTAAAAGAGTTTGTCTTCACAAAGGCGTTGAATACCTGGTAATGACAAACTATTCTGCTCTCTCATCTGAAATGTTCATTACATAAATAAACACTGTTGGTTTTTACCTGTTTTAATATATTGCATTATGTGGACAGTAAGTCTCAGACGCTATATGGGTTCATGTCAAATAGTGTCAGAGACAGTGGGTGTCCTGGTTCCCCTGTGTTAGAGACAGTGGGTATCCTGGTTCCCCTGTGTTAAAGACAGTGGGTATCCTGGTTCCCCTGTGTCAGAGACAGTGGGTATCCTGGTTCCCCTGTGTTAGAGACAGTGGGTATCCTGGTTCCCCTGTGTTAGAGACAGTGGGTATCCTGGTTCCACTGTGTCAGAGACAGTGGGTATCCTGGTTCCCCTGTGTTAGAGACAGTGGGTATCCTGGTTCCCCTGTGTTAGAGACAGTGGGTATCCTGGTTCCCCTGTGTTAGAGACAGTGGGTATCCTGGTTCCCCTGTGTTAGAGACAGTGGTTATCCTGGTTCCCCTGTGTTAGAGACAGTGGGTATCCTGGTTCCCCTGTGTCAGAGACAGTGGGTATCCTGGTTCCCCTGTGTCAGAGACAGTGGGTATCCTGGTTCCCCTGTGTCAGAGACAGTGGGTATCCTGGTTCCCCTGTGTCAGAGACAGTGGGTATCCTGGTTCCCCTGTGTCAGAGACAGTGGGTATCCTGGTTCCCCTGTGTTAGAGACAGTGGGTATCCTGGTTCCCCTGTGTTAGAGACAGTGGGTATCCTGGTTCCCCTGTGTTAGAGACAGTGGGTATCCTGGTTCCCCTGTGTTAGAGACAGTGGGTATCCTGGTTCCCCTGTATCAGAGACAGTGGGTATCCTGGTTCCCCTGTGTTAGAGACAGTGGGTATCATGGTTCCCCTGTGTCAGAGACAGTGGGTATCCTGGTTCCCCTGTGTCAGAGACAGTGGGTATCCTGGTTCCCCTGTGTTAGAGACAGTGGGTATCATGGTTCCCCTGTGTCAGAGACAGTGGGTATCATGGTTCCCCTGAAGTAATGTGTAATGTAATGAGTTACTTGTTCTTCTAGCCCAATTCTAAAGTACCGAGATCAGAGTGCCAGGAGTGCACCTGCACCAACAAAGTGGACCCCAAGTCTGGTCTTTACCAAATTGACTGTGGATTCATGCAATGTGACGAAGATTGTGAAAAGGTAACAACTGGTACAGCTGCCGTGTCTGCTCACATTTCAAATATTTACCAAAAGTTGAAATACCATTGAGTAGCTTAAATGTATTCAGTCAATGAGTTTTTATACTTTAATCGGCTGGTTTCCTAGACCCAGATTAAGTAAGTAAGTAAACCTTGTCTGATTCAGAACTGCCGACAGATTAAGCCCAGTCCTTGCTTTTAAAAATAATTCTCAATTGGTGGTGAGGCATCTGTTCTTGAGTTCTTCTATTCTGTAGAGTCTCCTGGGAAGGCAATCGGTTGTATTCACACTTTAATAACGTGTATTATCATCATCATCATTATTTTTAGTTGTTGCAGCAAGTCACTCATGTGTTCCTCTTCTCCTGCAGGGATATGAGTACCAGGAGCCAGACTACTCCTCAGATGACTGCTGTGGTAAATGTGTTCAGACCCACTGTGTCCTCCAGATCAATGGGACCATGCAGTTGTTGAAGGTAGGTACCGTTTCTGTCAGTTTAACTGTCACAGATTAACTAAGAAGTAGTAAGTAAGTCTCTGTTAAATGTCTATATTGTTTGTGCGGCTGTGTGTGTGGAACAAGCTTCCCCATAAAATGAGGACAGAGGAGTGCCTGCCCATCTCCCTAAAACCACTGAAACCCCACCTCTTTAAAGAGCGTGTTAAATAAGTCCCAGTCCGCCCCACCCACTACGAGTGGTGTATGTTGTTGTCTCACTTAGCGATCTGAAGACACATGCACTAATGTAAAAAACGTTTTGGATAAGAGCGTCTGCTAAATGACAAACATTTCATGTCAAATGTGTGTGTGTGTGTGTGTGTGTGTGTGTGTGTGTGTGTGTGTGTCCAGCATGGAGATACATGGTCTGCTCCTGGTGACAAGTGCCAGCAGTACAGCTGTGTGAAAAACGGTGATAGTTATCTGACCCAGAGCTCCAACATCCATTGCCCACCCTTCCAGCAGGCCAACTGCCAGCCTGTGAGTACAGTACACAACATAACAAGAACAGAAAGGCCAGCCTGTGAGTACAGTACTCAACATAACAAGAACAGAAAGGCCTGCTGACTGCATATGCTCTCGATTACCAACCTTATTGACAATGTTTCGATCCACAATCATTTTCATCAGATCCACAGTACAGTACACACAAAATACCAGTTTCATTTGACAGAAAAATTACTTCTCTTGTCCTAATATGAAATGTATTATGTAAAGAAAACGTTGAAACTTTTTTCTCCACAGGGTTCAATTCAGACCGCTGCAAACGGCTGCTGTAGAATTTGTAAGTATGAAAGAGAAATATTCAAAGCTGTTAACAATTTCATATCAGGATTGGAATGCGATCAGATTCATGCATCATAAAACCACTGATATTCCTAATTGATAATGATTGACAAGGAGAGCCACCTTGTAGTCAGTGAACTCAAACAGGTGCAGCTCTTTTTCATGGCCTTTCCAGACAGATCATGTATAACGATGCGTCTCCCTCCAATACCAGGTGTGGAGAAGGACAAGGCCTGTAAGGTAGGATCCATGAAGAGTTTCATCAACCACAAGAGCTGCCAGTCTGTTGAGGAGGTGGAGATGCCGTACTGTGAGGGATCCTGCAACACCTTCACCAAGTGAGTGTGGAAACAATGCGAATATTACAACCCAGTGGAGCCTCATCACAGCCATAACACCATGGGGAGGGTTCCAGTATCCAGTTTAAAAAGCCTAGTGATGGACTGAACATCATTTTAAATGAATCTCCATTGAACATGCTTCTTAGTCCAGGACTAGGTTTAATCTGTGTCTGGGACACACACACACCCCTAAATGTATTTGTGTTTTGTGAAACATGTCATTTGTTGAGGTGTCTTTGTCTCTTGGGGAGTAGATGATCTCTTAATCTCTGTGAACACCTCTCTTTCACTCCCGTCCTCCAGGTACTCTGCCATGGCTGCGTCTCTGGACCACTCCTGTGCCTGTTGCCAGGAGTCCCGGTCCAGTAACCGCACGGTGGACCTACGGTGTCTGAATGGAGATGTGGTGCCCTACACCTACCTACACGTGGAAGAGTGTAGCTGCAGACACAGCGACTGCAACAGAGCCATTAGGGTGCCTGCCCGCAGGACACGCAGCAACACGCTGGTGTAAATGGGATCTGTACTAATACAGATGGGAATGGTCCAGCACCAATCCACTCGCTGCTTACTAAGGAACACCCTGCTACCCTGCTTCACATGGCTGTTATTTATCTAATCGCTTTGATTTATATGTCAAATGTAGATTAAATCATATTTAAAATGTAGAAATGTATGCTTAATTATCTTATTAAAATGCAACCTTCAAATACTTATGTCCGTTGTTTGTTTTCTTGTAGAAGTGCATGCACCTTGTTTTAGAAAGCTTTGGTTTATTAAGCTGTGAAACCTCTGTAGCCTTCTTTACACTGGCAGTTTGAAGTGATTCCTCCCCCCTAAAACGTGTTGCACATCAGATTAGAATCTGTATATTTTCCAACAGTTTGAACAGACAAAAAGCACATGGAAGCAGATATTTCCAGCCACATTTCAAACCACCTTCAAAGGTAATGCGACTTGAGTCTGAACCATCAAATCTTGCTCAATTTGACCTCAGGTGGTTTTTATTTGGCATTTTGCTTGCTAGCTTATTTGATGACAGATTAACGTTTGGTAGCTAACTAGCTTGTTATTAATTGTTAATGAGTGAATATTCTAGAAAGCTAAACAGCTACCTAGCTAGCTAGTTGACTGCTGTGGCTAGCTAAACAGCTACCTAGCTAGCTAGTTGACTGCTGTGGCTACGTAGCTAGCTAGTTGACAGCTGTGGCTAGCAAAACCCGACTTGTTTTGAAAGTTGGATAATCTTGTCCTTCAAGACGTTAAAAGTGTTCTTACACTATGATTCTGGACATTCAAAACAACTAGGAAACGTCCATGGCAGGCATTATTGTCACCTTAGCTTGCTACTTAACCTCTGAGTGATAGGAAGCATGAGCGCCACCAATCAGCCTGCACCACTGCACACACATTACTAAGACAACTAGCGTAGCCATGTCAACAAATGACTGCTGTCTGAATACACACATTACTAAGACAACTAGCGTAGCCATGTCAACAAATGACTGCTGTCTGAATACACACATTACTAAGACAACTAGCGTAGCCATGTCAACAAATGACTGCTGTCTGAATACACACAGAAAGGTGATTTGGTCACTTGTAACTGTTTGGACAGTCAGTATTCCAAAACAGATTTGAAAAACAAAACTGATCTGAGCATTAAGGCCTGCAGTGTAAACAAGGCTTTAGCTCTTTGGTGGATGACAGTTAGAGAGTCATCCCTGACATTATAATACAGAAATATATATTTGTTGTTTTGTGTTTTATCATACAGTACTAAAGTAGTACTATATTTACAAGAGGTTAGGATTAACCCTGCAAACAAAAATTAACATCACGATATCAAATCAAATCAAATTTTATTGGTCACATACACATAGTTAGCAGATGGTAGCCTAGTGGTTAGAGCGTTGGTAGTAACCGGAATCTGTTCTTGTTCTTGTTAGAGCGTTGGTAGTAACCGGAAGGTTGCAAGTTCAAATCCCCGAGCTGACAAGGTACAAATCTGTCGTTCTGCCCCTGAACAGGCGGTTAACCCACTGTTCCTAGGCCGTCATTGAAAATAAGAATTTGTTCTTAACTGACTTGCCTAGTTAGATAAAATAAAAATAAAATGTTAATGCGAGTGTAGCGAAATGCTTGTGCCTCTAGATCCAACAATGCAGCAATAACCAACGAGTAATCTAGCTAACAATTCCACAACTACTACCTTATACACACATCTAAAGGGGTGAATGAGAATATGTACATATAAGTATATGGATGAGCGATGGCTGAGCAGCATAGGCAAGTTGCCATAGACGGTGTAAGATACAGCACATACATGTGATATGAATAATGTAAGATATGTAAACATATTATTTAGAGTGGCGTTGTTTAAAGTGATCCATTTATTAAAGTAGGAGCCTGTCTCCTGTTTCTGCAGTGTGAGTCAGCTTGATGCACCAGTACACCACCTAGACAGGACGCTAGTCTATCTCCTGTTTCTGTAATGTTCCACTTTAGGGCTTACAGAATGTGGTTGTTTTTAAATTAATTTGTATAAGACTGGAATTGGATTGAAGGGGGAGAACTCAATGGCAGTTACATTTTTTGGAATTGACCCAAAACCTTGTTCCCACCTGGAAAGAGCTGTCCGGTAGACAAGATTAAATTGACTCCAACCCTGTTTGTGTGTCTCCCGGATGCTAGGTACTCTGCATAGAAAAACACCTTGATGTCAGGTGATGTCTACCAGTAACAGGAAGGTGGAGATGGGCAGTACCAGATCTTTATCTTGTCAGCTCAGGGATTCAATCCTGCAACCTTTCGGTTACTGGCCCAAAACTCCAACCACTAGGCTACCTGCCACCCCATTTATCTTAACACGGAACCCAAACCGGCAGCGCGCGTGCGTGCGCCATCGTGCATAAATGTATTTTGTCCCCCTACACCAAACGCAATCACGACACGCAGGTTAAAATATCAAAACAAACTCTGAATCAATGACATTAATTTGGGGACAGGTCGAAAAGCATTAAACATGTATGGCAATTTAGCTAGTTAGTTTGCACTTGCTAGCTAATGTGTCCTATTTAGCTAGCTTGCTGTTGCTAGCTAATTTGTCCTGGGATATAAACCTTGAGTTGTTATTTTACCTGAAATGCACAAGGTCCTCTACTCCGACAATTAATCCACACATAAAACGGCCAACTGAATAGTTTCTACTCATCTCTACTTCCTCCAGCCTTTTTCATCTTTGAACTTATATGGTGATTGGCATCTACACTTTCATAGTATTACCACGACGACCGGCAAAACATTTCGTCTTTCAATCACCCACGTGGGTATAACCAATGAGGAGATGGCACGTGGGTGCTACCTGCTTCTATAAACCATTGAGGAGATGGGAGAGGCAGGACTTGAAGCCCGATCTGCGTCAGAAATAGAACTGACTTCTATTTTAGCCCTTGGCAACGCAGATGCTCGTTGGCGTGCACGAGCAGTGTGGGTGCAATAATTTAATAACATGGATTTCTAAATTTATTTTGCGACGCTCGCACACGTGATGTGTCCGGTCTGGTCAGCATGTTAAGGGTAACCAAGGGTCTCTCTAATGATCTTATAGGCTACTTATTGGCTACCTTCATCTCTACATTATTATAGACATGTGTAACGGATGTGAAACGGCTAGCTTAGTTAGCGGTGCGCGCTAAATAGCGTTTCAATCGGTGACATCACTTGCTCTGAGACCTTGAAGTAGTAGTTCCCCTTGCTCTGCTTTTGTGGAGCGATGGGTAACAATGCTTCGTGGGTGACTGTTGTTGATGTGTGCAGAGGGTCCCTGGTTTGTGCCCGGGTATGGGCGAGGGGACGGTCTAAAAGTTATACTGTTACATATGCATTATTTGTCTAGCTTTTCTATGCAAACATATTCAACTTAATTAAAAAGCATTAAGGCATTTTCTTTCTCGTTTTATTATTTGTTGTGTGTTGCAGTGATGTGTGACTTGTGTTGGAAATCTTGGATTAAAGAACTAATTAGATTATAGCCTTATACGGAGTGGCTGCTAAAGGTCCCGATGCTTCTGTGCACGAGCATGTACTTTACAAACAGTCTCTGCACTACTCCTTCAACTGTTCAGAGAACGTGTTACTCTAACGAATGGTGCTTGTTTACTAAAGCTAGATCAAAGCTGAATCAATGTCTACAAGATCACATAGCGATAATATTGTACATAACAGAACCCAATGTAATGCCATAGTTTAACGTTACTGTAAGAAAAATTTAAAAAACACCACACAATTTCATAAAAGATGTTAGGATGATTGTGCAAATGGTTACATTTTTTCTCTCTTTCGCTCACCACTAGGTAAAATATATGCATATGCAGATGAGAGTGAGAAATGTGAGTTACAAAGATAATGTAGAGGCAAAGAAAGTCACACGTGCGCAGAACGTGATTCAGATCTTCAGTTCTGCAGAAATGCGATCCAGGGGGGCGGGACGTGGCCGGCATATTATATAACTGCGTCTATTAAAGGGGAAATCCCGCAGTTCAAACAGTAACAATTGTAAACCCTTTTTTTAAAGAAAAAAAATAGGAGGGATGGGGCTGGAGAAATGAAACCACCCTCAAATGCATATACAAAGCTATAGATGCAAGGACTGACCATCCATGACATCAAAATTTAAGCTATACACTGTAAGTTTACAAGCAAGGAATAAGTTATATTTTTCAAGAATCTATAGGTATATCATCCATTTAAATATCCAAAAATGTATGTAGCAATCGCAGATTACTCACTGAAATCTGCAACATTGATTACCTATTCCAATACATTGACGTCAAAATTGCACAAGACAAAATTAGGCTACACAATACAATATTTAAGCACTCACTCCACCAACTATTTTTGATTAGCTGTTTCTATACGGATGTTGTTGAATGTAACCAACTGGCTACCTATCTGTCATTTCCAGAGATCCTCTCACTGACAGTAATAAAATAAATCTATATTTTGTTTTTGCCAATTATATTTTAATGAATGTGTCTCTCGTTTCAAGATGTAGCTAATGTTCACCTAAATATATTGAAACTATAAATGGCATTTTTAGACTTCGCTTGTTGTTTCACCGGAGGAATTTGAATGTTGCACAACTTGGCAGCCGTATCGATGGAGGAGCACGAAGTACAAGTGGGCACAGTTTTATCATAAATATCGCGTTTAAATAACAATTACACTTAAATAAATTGTATGCTTCACATCGGAACAACACGAAACCAATATATCAACTGCAACAGCGTTGGAGTTTGAGGTAATCATGATTGATTTAGCTAACGTCACATGGACTTTTCTTGACAAGTCTGTCTCCGCGGCTGAGTTAGCCAGCTCGCTACCTAGCTCGTTAGCATTAGCAAGCTCAACAGTCGACACTGTCCGGTTTTGGTGTGCTAAAATATGCATATGCTAAGCATTTAACATAACAGCTGGTTGTTAATTGGGTGCATTGCAACATAGTGCAGAGTGTCCAATTTAAAAACGCATCTTTTGATCAATGGGTCAAATATGTTAATTGTGTAGATGATACTTTTAAGAAAACCAATGATGCAAACATGACTATCTGTTCAACAAGTTTGAGTTTTTACCTTTTTTTGTAGGATGACTAGAATTAGGGTGACCACATCAATGGAGGCCAGAGAAAAAAAGTGTTAAAAAAATCTGGAAAATTGCATCGCGTCAGTTTGGCTGGATTCGGTGCAATAAATACAGGCTACCTGGCAGGCTCACTTTCCCGTTGAACTAATCATCTGTCTAATCGAATCCGCAGGACATAAGACTATATATGGTAAAAAATAAACAGGTAGTATTTATATATTTTAGTATACGGTTTTCATATTAATTCGAAATTTCTGTTATTTTTCCGAAGATTACTCACAAAAAACAACCCTGTCTCTGAAATTAAAACGGAGCACTGAACGTGTAACTTTACCAAGCATTTTATATTTAATTCAGCTCCTGTCATGCTAATTTGGGTGTTTGCGACTCGCAGAAACAACTATGAAGACGACAACCACAACATGGAAAATGATAAAGTTTTTTTTTACGAGCAACCTGCATAAGAAACCTGCGTCGATGTCAACAGTCACGGATGTAACGTTACTTCGGTTACGAAATCCGACTTTTTGGATAAAATGCTAATGATATCTGAGAGAAAGACCCCCACTGAACGATTCAGAACATTTTAATTATGATATTTGTTATAAAATATCAAGACAAAGGGAAGTGACATTTCGTCACCAACGTGTGATTTAACCCACTGGACACTACATAGTCTTAGCGAAGACTTTCTTAAGGCAGAGGCGCAACATAGTGAGAACCGGGAACTCTTGCAAAACAGACCAGGCCGGGTTTTGTGACGTCAATGAGAGAAGTAAATTATTATTTTCTTTCTCCCATAGTTGTTAATTTTCTCAATCTAAAAAGGCAATACCTAGATTCGAGCCAATGGTTTAAGTATCAATCAAATTGTCTGTACAGTTGAAACTGGTGTTCATCCATGAAGAGCACACTTCTCCAGCGTGCCAGTGGCCATCGGAGGTGAGCATTTGCCCACTGAAGTCGGTTATGACGCTGAACTGCAGTCAGGTTCAGACCCTGGTGAGGATCTGCGTGCTCGTCAAACTGAGATATTTTGCAGACCCACAGTTTAATAAACTGTCCAGATGGCTGGTCAGACAATCTCGCAGGTGAAGAAGCCAGGTGTGGAGATCCTGGGCTGGCGCGTTTACATTACATACATTTCTGGGGTCTTTTATTTCAGCTCACGAACATGGGACCAACACTTTGCATGATGCATTTATATTTTTGTTCTGCGAATATATAGCTCTTTACCTTACCACTAATATGCATATTCTACCCCTCTTCTCTCCCTCGCAGCCATGGCAACGTTGTCGGAGGAGGTGCTGCTGGTGGTGAAGAGGGTCCGACAGAGGAAGCAGGACGGGACCCTCTACCTGATGGCAGAGAGGATAGCCTGGGGACCAGAGGGGAAAGACCGTTTCACCGTCAGCCACCTGTATGCTGACATACGCTGTAAGTGCTGAGTACCAGGCTACCGGCAGAACAGCTCACACAACACTTTGGCTTGGCTCAGTGTTGTGATAGTCTATCTGCTGGCTACACACCCATCATGGTTTCTGATAAATAAAAAATAAATTAAAAAAAAAAAATATATATATACACATTTATTTATGTCACCTTTATTTAACCAGGTAGGTTAGTTGAGAACAAGTTCCCATTTACAACTGCGACCTGGCCAAGATAAAGCAAAGCAGTTCGACACAAACAACAACACAGAGTTAAACATGGAATAAACAAACATACAGTAGAAAAGTCTATATACAGTGAGGGCAAATGAGGTAGGATAACGGAGTTAAGGCAATAAATAGGCCATGGTGGTGAAGTAAATACAATATTAAACACTGGAGTGATAGATGTGCAGAGGATGAATGTGCAGGTAGAGATACTGCGGTGCAAATGAGCAAGAAAGATAAATAACTAAATACAGTATGTGGATGAGGTAGATAGATGGGCTGTTTACAGATGGGCTATGTACAGGTGCAGTGATCTGAGCTGCTCTGACAGCTGGTGCTTAAAGCTAGCGAGGGAGATATGAGTCTCCAGCTTCAGTGATTTTTGCAGTTTGTTCCAGTCATTGGCAGCAGAGAACTGGAAGGAAAGGCGGCTAAAGTAGGAATTGGCTTTGGGGGTGACCAGTGAGATATACCTGCTGGAGCGTTTGCTACGGGTGGGTGCTGCTATGGTGACCAGTGAGCTGAGATAAGGCTGGGCTTTACCTAGCAAAGACTTGTAGATGACCTGGAGCCAGTGGGTTTGGCGACGAGTATGAAGCGAGGGCCAGCCAACGAGAGCGTACAGGTCGCAGTGATAGGCATTATATGGGGCTTTGGTGACAAAACGGATGACACTGTGATAGACTGCATCCAATTAGTTAACCTCTTGCTTCTACTTGGGACGTTTGCGTCCCAACTAGAGCTCTGGAAATGCAAATGCGCTACGCTAAATGCTAATAGTATTAGTTAAAACTCAAAAGTTCATTAAAATACACATGCAGGGTATCAAATTAAAGCTACACTCGTTGTGAATCCAGGCAACAAGTCCGATTTTTAAAATGCTTTTCGGCGACAGCATGAGAAGCTATTATCTGATAGCATGCACCAATACACTACAACACAAAAGCACAGCAGGGGACGTAAACAAAATAATTAGCATTTCGGCGTTACACAAACCGCACAATAAAATAGAAAACAGTCATTACCTTTCACCATCTTCTTTGTTGGCACTCCTAGATGTCCCATAAACACTATTGGGTCTTTATTTCGATTAAATCGGGCCATATAAAGCCAAGATATCGTTATATGTAGACTGTGTGATAAACGAAAAAAACAGCGATTTCACAACGTAACGTCATTTTTTTTAATTCAAAAAGTAGACGATAAACTTTCACAAAACACTTCGAAATACGTTTGTAATGCTACTTTAGGTATTAGTAAACGTTAATAAGCGATAAAAATCATCCGTAGGCGATGTAAAAATCATTAGCTGTCGTCTTGGAAAAAATTTCACGAGAGAGCTCTTCCAGAATGATCTGGGCGGAGACTGGAGGTAAGTGGTGCCCCTGTTTCAGTTCAACCAAGAATCAAAGATGATTCAATTCACAAGACTCTAGACAACATGGGGATGCTGTGGGAGTTGAATGCTCGGTCTTATCTAATTCGGCTCACTGTTAACAATTGCTGGAAGTGGCGCAAGGATATTTATTTCCATTTTCTGTGATCAGGTTTTCCTGCGCTTTCCGATGTAACGCACGTTATGTTATAGCCACAGTCGTGATTTAACCAGTTTTAAAAACGTCCGAGGGTTTCTTATCCACACATTCTAACCATATGAACGTACTATATTCCTGGCATGAGTAGCAGGGCGCTGAAATGTTGCGCGATTTTTAACAAAATGTTCAAAAAAGTAGAGGGTAGGAGCAACTAGTTAAGTAGAGCGTTGGAGGCTATTTTGTAGATGACATCGCCCGAAGTCGAGGATCGGTCGGATGGTCAATTTTACGAGGGTATGTTTGGCAGCATGAGTGAAGGAGGCTTTGTTGCGAAATAGGAAGCCGATTCTAGATTTAATTTTGGATTGAAGATGCTTAACCTCTCTAGGGTACGTGGGATGGTAGCGTCCCACCTGTCAACAGCCAGTGTAACTGCAGTGCGCCAAATTCAAAACAACAGAAATCCCATATTTAAAATTCCTCAAACATACATGTATTTTACACCATTTTAAAGATACAGTTGTTGTAAATCCAGCCACATTGTCCTATTTCAAAAAGGCTTTACAACGAAAGCAAACCAAACGATTATGTTTAGGTCAGAGCCAAGTCACAGAAAAACACAGCCATTTTTCCAGCCAAAGAGAAAAGTCACAAAAAGCAGAAATATAGATCAAATGAATCACTAACCTTTGATCATCAGATGACACTCATAGGATTTCATGTTACACACATGTATGTTTTGTTCGGTAAAGTTCATATTTGTATACAAAAATCTGAGTTTACATTGGCGCATTATATTCAGTAGTTCCAAAACACCTGGTGGTTTTGCAGAGAGCCACATCAATTTACAGGAATACTCATAATAAACATTGCTAAAAGACACAACTATTATGCCCGGATTTATAGATACACTTCTCCTTAATGCAACCGCTGTGTCAGATTTCAAAAACACTTTACGGAAAAAGCAAACCATGCAATAATCTGAGTACAGCGCTCAGACGACAAATCAAGCCAAACAGATATCCGCCATGTTGGCTTCAATAGAAGTCAGAAATAGCATTATAAATATTCACCTACCTTTGCTGATCTTCCTCAGAATGCACTCCCAGGAATCCCAGTTCCACAATAAATGTTTGTTTTGTTTGATAATGTCCATTTATGTCCAAATAGCTTCTTTTGTTAGCGCGTTTGTTAAACAAATCCAAACTTACGAAGCGCGTTCACTAGGAGCAGACAAAGTCCAAAAATTCCGTTACAGTCCGTAGAAACATGTCAAACGATGTACAGAATCAATCTTTAGGATGTTTTTAACATTAATCTTCAATAATGTTCTAACCAGAGAATTCCTTTGTCTTCAGAAATGCAATGGAACGCAAGCTAACTATCACGTGAGCGTGCGAGACTGAGCTCGCGGCTGCTGCCAGACCTGACTCTTTCTCCCCTCATTCAGCCCCACTTCACAGTAGAAGCCTGAAACAACGTTCTAAAGACTGTTGACATCTAGTGGAAGCCTTAGGAAGTGCAAGATGACCCCATAGACACTGTATTCGATAGGGCAACAGTTGAGAAACTACAAACCTCAGATTTCCCACTTCCTGGTTGGATTTTTTTTGCCTGCCATACTCAGACATCATTCAAACAGTTTTAGAAACTTCAGTGTTTTCTATCCAAATCCACTAATTATATGCATATTCTAGCTTTTATGGCTTTTCATCCTAAATTCCCAATGCTGCCCCCTGCCATAGAGAAGTTAATGTGAGTCTGGAAGGAGAGTTTACAGTCAAACCAGATACCTAGGTATTTGTAGTTGTCCACATATTATAGGTCAGAACCATTCCAGAGTAGTGATGCTAGACGGGCAGGTGCGGGCAGCGATCGGTTGAAGAGCATGCATTGTATTTTACTTGCATTTAAGAGCAGTTGGAGGTCATGGAGGACAGTTGTATGGCATTGAAGCTCGTCTGGAGGTTAGTTAACACAGTGTCCAAAGAAGAGCCAGAAGGATACAGAATGGTGTTGTCTGTGTAGAGGTGGATCAGAGAATCACCTGCAGCAATAGCGACATAATTGATGTATACAGAAAAGAGAATTGGACCCTGTGGCACCCCCATAGAGACTGCCAGAGGTCCAGACAACAGGCCTTCTGATTTGACACACTGAACTCTATCGAAAGAAGTAGTTGGTGACCCAGGCGAGGCAATCATTTGAGAAACCAAGTCTGTTGAGTCTGCCGATAAGAATTTGGTGATTGACGGAGTCGAAAGCCTTGACCAGGTCGATGAATACAGCGGCACAGTAATGTCTCTTATCGATGTCGGTTACGATATTGTTTAGAACCATGACCAGCTCTGAACCCAGATTGCATAGCAGAGAAGGGATTCGAAATGGTCGGTAATCTGTTTAACTTGGCTTTCAAAGACCTTAGAAAGGCAGGGTAGGATAGATATAGGTCTGTAGGAGAAATGGGGGAGGCTTGGGCGAGTTGCTGTGGAGAGTACAGTGCAGGTGATCGGGGTCGGGGTAGCCAAGTGGAAAGCATGGCCAGCCATGATGCTGGAAAGAGAATGTGGAAATAACATTTTCAAGCACAGTACTGTGAAAAGGGGGTAACGAGAGGTTCCTTGTTATGAATGGTTGCATTGATTGTTTAGTAGTAAGATCTAAGACTTTATTCTTTCTCCCAACCCTGTGCAGGTCAGAAAATCAGCCCAGACGGCAAGGCCAAGATTCAGCTACAGTTGGTCCTACACACAGGGGAGAGCACCAACCTCCACTTCTCCAATGAGAGCACTGCCCTGAAAGACCGCGATGCAGCCAAGGACCTCCTCCAGCAGCTGCTGCCCAAGTTCAAGAAGAGGGCTAACAAGGAACTGGAGGAGAAGAACAGGTGAGGGACAAATGACACGGATCCCCTTAACTTTCTTGGTCACTGTGAAGTATTCACCAGAAACCAAACGGTACCAAACAGGTAGGGAGTTACCTGAATTTGTCCATTTAGAAATACTTCTGTTTGTTGCAAAACATTTTTGCGATTTTAATGAATACACCCTAGATCTCCATAGTTTCAACATCACGGAAAGATTCCAGCGCCACTTACCACTTATCCTTAACTAGATTGCAAAAGAAAACGGCAGCTAATATTTACTCTTAGAACGTTGTGATCATGATTTCTGACTAGAATATCTTATTGACTTGATTGTGTGTGTGTGTGTGTGCTAAGTGAATAACCAACCGAAAGGCTGTTTGTGATGTATTGTTTTCTCCTCTCTCTAGAATGTTACAGGAAGATCCGGTGCTGTTCCAGCTGTACAAGGATCTGGTGGTGTGTCAGGTGATCAGCGCTGAGGAGTTCTGGGCCAATCGGCTGAGCATAAACAACGTGGACCACTCCCTCTCCAACAACAAGCAGGAAGTTGGCATCTCGGCAGCCTTCTTGGTGAGCTCAGTGATTTAATGATGGGTTGTGTCCCAAATGGCACATATTTCCCCCCCCCCATGGTTTTAACCCATAGTAGTGCACTATAAAGGGAATGGGGTGCCATTTTGGATAAAACCGATGTTTCCCATGGTCAAACTGTCCCAGTGTCCTGTATCTGTCTTGTCTTGCCCATGCTGACTCCAAACGGGGATTGTGGATGGATAAAGCCCTTTGTGTTATTTCAGGCGGACATCCGGCCCCAGACAGATGGCTGTAACGGCCTTAGATACAACCTTACATCTGACATTATCGAGTCAATCTTCAGAACGTACCCTGCAGGTAAGACACCTCGGGTTCTCGGTCATGGAAACCAATGGGAAGAGTTGAAAACGATGTTGTCACTTCACCTACTTGGTGGTTGACACGTAATGATTGGTCGTGCTAGATGGGACTTGTTGGAATAACTTTCCAATAAATGTATGCATGCGTGACTAAGTTGCTTTGGATAAAAGCGTCTGCTACGGCCTCCCGGGTGGCGCAGTAGACTACGGCACTGCATCACAGTGCTAGCTGTGCCACCAGAGACTGGTTTCGCGCCCAGGCTCTGCCGCAGCCGGCCGCGACTGGGAGGTCCGTGGGGCGATTTACAATTGGTCTAGCGCCGTCCGGGTCAGGGAGGGTTTGGCCGGAAGGGATATCCTTGTCTCATCTCGCACCAGCGACTCTTGTGGCGGGCCGGGCGCAGTGCGCGCTAACCAAGGTTTTATTTTGATTTTTTATTTAACCAGGCAAGTCAGTTAAGAACAAATTCTTATTTTCAATGACGGCCTAGGAACAGCGGGTTAACTGCCTGTTCAGGGGCAGAACAACAGATTTGTACCT
Organism: Oncorhynchus nerka; assembly: GCF_034236695.1. Classification (NCBI taxonomy): domain Eukaryota; kingdom Metazoa; phylum Chordata; class Actinopteri; order Salmoniformes; family Salmonidae; genus Oncorhynchus; species Oncorhynchus nerka. The sequence goes on along the minus strand of NC_088412.1, from coordinate 8,544,991 downwards.
TGTCAGCTCGGGGGTTTGAACTTGCAACCTTCCGGTTACTAGTCCAACGCTCTAACCACTAGGCTACCCTGCCGCCCCAGGTGCACGGTGGTTGCCAGGTGCACGGTGTTTCCTCCGACACATTGGTGCGGCTGGCTTCCGGGTTGGAGGCGCGCTGTGTTAAAGAAGCAGTGCGGCTTGTTTGGGTTGTGTTTCGGAGGGTGCATGGCTTTCGACCTTCGTCTCTCCCGAGCCCGTACGGGAGTTGTAGCGATGAGACAAGATAGTAGCTACCAACAATTGGAAAACACGAAATTGGGGTAAAAAAAGAAAAAGTGTCTGCTAAATGGCATGTAATTATATTTATATTATTAATTATATTTATATTATATACACTGAGTGTACAAAACATCAGGATATTCCTAATATTGAGTTGCGCCCCATTTTACTCTCAGAACACCCTCAATTCGTCAGGGCATGGACTTTACAAGGTGTCAAGTGTTCCACAGGGATGCTGGCCCATGTTGACGCCAAATGCTTCCCATAGTTGTGTTCAAGTTGGCTGGATGTCCTTTGGGTTGTTGACCATTCTTGGTACACATGGGAAACTGTTGAGCGACAACCCAGCAGCGTTGCAGTTCTTGACTCACTCAAACCGGTGCACCTGTTCAAAGGCACTTGAATATTTTGTCTTGCCCATTCACCTCCTGAATGTGTGTGTGCCACTCTCTCAATTGTCTCAAGTGTTAAAAATACTTAATTAATCTGTCTCTTCCCCTTCGTCTACACTGATTTGAAGTGGATTTAACCAGTGACATCAATAAGGGGTCATAGCTTTCACCTGGTCAGTCTGTCATGGAAAAAGCAGGTGTTGCTAATGTGTTGTGCACTCTGTGTATGTACCCTTCGAATGCAGCCTTCTTCACTTCCTTGGTTATCCCTGATCACTAACTGATTGGATAAGGGACGGTGTCCAACCAGATCAGTGATGTACATAAAATAAGGAGGAAGGATGTATTATGTATTCAAACAGAGCCATGTTTTTTTTTGTATCTCTGTATCTCAGTGCTAGAGGTGTCACTACAGACCCTGGTTCAGTGGTCTGTTTTTTTTGTTGTATCTCTGTATCTCAGTGCTAGAGGTGTCACTACAGACCCTGGTTCAGTGGTCTGTTTTTTTTGTTGTATCTCTGTATCTCAGTGCTAGAGGTGTCACTACAGACCCTGGTTCAGTGGTCTGTTTTTTTGTTGCATCTCTGTATCTCAGTGCTAGAGGTGGCACTACAGACCCTGGTTCAGTGGTCTGTTTTTTTTTGTTGTATCTCTGTATCTCAGTGCTAGAGGTGGCACTACAGACCCTGGTTCAGTGGTCTGTTTTTTTTGTTGTATCTCTGTATCTCAGTGCTAGAGGTGTCACTACAGACCCTGGTTCAGTGGTCTGTTTTTTTTTTTGTATCTCTGTATCTCAGTGCTAGAGGTGTCACTACAGACCCTGGTTCAGTGGTCTATTTTTTTTTTTTGCATCACACTAGTGTCCTATATTGTCCTGTCATTGACTCGCTTAACGTTTCCTTCCAGTCAAACAGAAGTATGGTGAGAACGTTCCTCATGACATGACAGAGAAGGAGTTCTGGACGCGGTTCTTCCAGTCCCACTACTTCCACCGAGACCGCATCAACACGGGCCTGCAAGACATCTTCTCAGAGTGTGCAAAGCAGGACGAGAAGGGTACAATCACTTCTCACTCAGAGGAGAGCAGTCAATGGGTTTATAGTCTTCTGGTTTAGAAAGTTATCTTATTTTTTTTGTTCATAGAGATAAGGGAATGTCTACTCACTTCCTGGATTGGGTAAAAAAAAAAAAATGTCCAGCTCCTTTTATTATATTAGTTGTGTGTGTAAAGCCTCTACCATCTACACCTAAAGCATACTGCAAGAGAGTGATACCAATATAATAATGATGCTGCAATGGTTAGTGTCAGTTTTAATTTCTGTGCTTTTCCATATTCTGCAGGCCTGAAGTCCATGGTGTTCCAAGGAGTGAAGAACCCAATGGTGGACCTGCTGTCACTGGAGGATAAGTCGTTAGATGAGGTGATGTTACATTATTGGGCACTTTACACCATTAGGAACCAAAAAGGATCTACCTGAATTTGTCTAAAAGAAACTCTTAAATTATTTATTTTTGCAACGTTTTTTGCAAGTGAATACATTCCTACAATTTACAATCCAGGGTTTCTCCAAGCAGATTAGCCGCCTCAACTTGCTCAATTTCAACATTTATTTATTACAAGTTTTAGTTGAGGTTTAGTTAACGATTTGTCCCAAATACAAAGCTTTTACTTTTTGAAATATTTGGGATTAGCCTTTATCTTGGCACCCATTCTGGAACTGACCGCAGCTCTTTGTTAATTGTTACAGTCAATTAAGTTGCTGTGGTAGCTGATGTGTAGAGTGGTGCGGCATACTCAGACACACAGGCTTTACTCCGTGCCAGTGGCACGCTGGTCATAAGGGAATATATATATTTTTTAAGTATGGGGCCTAGACAGCTGCCCTGTGGAATGCCTGACTCTACCTGGATTTTGCAGGAGAGGCTTCCATTAAAGGACACCCTCTGTGTTCTGTTAGACAAGTAACAGACCACAGATAGTACCTCACTGTTTCACTCTTTGGTGCCGTTTTCGCATCCCCGCTTATAATCTTGGGACACCACAAAATCCAGGTGGTATTTTGTTGAATGTCGGAGAGGTTGTGAGCATTCATTCACCTTCTAATGCTGCCTGCCAGCTCACCCTCCAATTCTTAACCTTTGGTCATCCCGAGAGGTGCATTGGTCCTAGGCACTGCATCGCAGTGCTAGCTGTGCCACTAGAGATCATGGTTCGAGTCCAGGCTCTGTCGTGACCGGTAGACCCATGGGGCGGCTCACAATTGGCCTAGCGTCGTCCGTGTTAGGGGAGGGTTTGGCCGGCAGGGATGTCCTTTTCCCATCACGCTCTAGCAAATCCTGTGGCGGGCCGGGCGCAATGCACGCTGACACGGTCGGCAGGTGTACGTTGTTTCTTCAGACACATTGGGGCGACTGGGTTCCAGGATAAGCGTGCGTTGTCAAGAAGCGGTGTGGTTGGGTTGTGTTTCAGAGGACGCGCGGCTCTCGACCTTCACCTCTCCCGAGTCTCATCGCTGCATCTCCCGTACAGACAAGACTGTAACTACCCAATTGGAAACCCCAAAAAAGGGAAAAAAAATAAATAAATCCTTACCCATAAGGTGGGAAACAGTTGGTCCTCTGTGGCTCTGTTGGTAGAGCAAGGGTTGTGGGTTTGATTCCCGCTGAGGCCACCATATGTAAAATGTATGCACATATGACCAGGTGGCTTTGGATAAAATCTTCTGCTAATGGCTCATTATATTAATCAGTATGTCCTCTCTCCGGGGTTATGGGTCTAACTCGACGTGTCACTAATCACTGTCCTCTCTCCAGGGTTATGGGTCTAACTCGATGCGTCACTAAATAGTATGATGTCCTCTCTCCAGGGTTATGGGTCTAACTCCACAGCACCTTCTACGTCCAATACTAACAAGACCGTGAAGGAGAACAGTAACTCTGCCATAATCAAGAGGTTCAACCACCACAGTACCATGGTGCTGGCAGCAGGCTCCGGAAAGAAAGCGTGAGTTGACGATTAAGTACATTCTCAAAAGAGATCTTCTCTGTCGTTTTCACTGCAGACCCGTGTGCTAACCTAGCGGTCTGTCTTCATAGGGATGCTCCTAACGGTCAGGCCTGTGAGACTAGCAGTACAGATGGAAACTCTAAGGATTCGGACTTCTTCCAACCACCCATTAAGAAGGTATGATGATTATCTCTCTTACTGTGAAGGCAAATCATACAAGATAAAGGCTTGTTTAAGCGCTGAGCTTTTATAAATATACTGAACAAAAATATAAATGCAACATGCAACAATTTTTCAAAGATTTTACTGAGTTACAGTTTATAGAAGGAAATCGGTCAATTGAAATAAATTCATTAGGCCCTAATCTATTGATTTCACTTGACTGGGAATACAGGTACCTTATTAGTAGGGGCGTGGATCAGAACCACCATTGCCTCATGCAGTGCATCATATCTCCTTCGCATAGATTGATCAGGCTGTTGCTTGTGGAATGTTGTTCCACTCTTCAATGGCTGTGCGAAGTTGATGAATATTGGCGGGAACTGGAACGTGCTGTTGTACACATCGATCCAGAGCATCCCAAACATGCTCAAAGGGTGACATGTCTGGTGAGTATGCAGGCCATGGAAGAACTGGGACATTTTCAGCTTCCAGGAATTGTGTACAGATCCTTGTCACATGGAGCCGTGCGTTATCATGCTGAATGAAACATGAGGTGATGGCGGGTGGATGAATGGCACGTCAATGGGCCTCAGGATCTCGTCACGGTATCTCTGTGCATTCAAATTGGAATCAATAAAATGCAATTATGTTCGTTGTCGTTAACTTATGCCGGCCTATACCATAACTCCACTGCCACCATGGGGGCACTCTGTTCACAATGTTGATATCTAAAAACTGCCCCCCCCCTGGTTAGACGTACTGCCACATAAAAAAAAAAAAAAAACCATTGGAGGTGGCTTATGGTAGAGAAATTAACATTAAATTCTCTGGCAACAGCTCTGGTGGATATTCCCGCAGTCAGCATGCCAATTGCACACTCCCTCAACTTGAGATAGCTGTGACGTTGTGTGACAACTTAGTGGCCTTTTATTGTCCCCAGCACAAGGTGCACCTGTGTAATGATCATGCTGTTTAATCAGCGTCTTGATATTCCATACCTGTCAGGTGGATGGATTATCTTGACAAATGAGAAATGTTCTCAAACAGGGATGTAAACAAATTTGTGCAACATTTCAGAGAAATAAGCCTTTTTGTGCATATGGCAAAATTCTGGGATCTTATTTCAGCTCATGAAACATGGGACCAGCACATTACATGTTCTGTTTATATTGTTGTTCAGTATATACTGTATATTCTAGCTGTGAAACATGGGACCAGCACATTACATGTCCTGTTTATCTTGTTGTTCAGTATATACTGTATATTCTAGCTGTGAAACATGGGACCAGCACATTACATGTCCTGTTTATATTGTTGTTCAGTGTACATTATGAGCATTGACTCACAGTAAACACATTCATCACTCTGCCATGCTGTGGCTATAGGCTCTTACCCTTTATGATGGTACAGAGAGCCAAACTGTGTGCTTCCTTTCCAAGATGATTTGGCACTTTTTGTTATTAAAGCTGTGGTGTGTTTCAGGTGAAAATACAAGATGTCATAGAGTACGAGGACCTTCATAGGGAGAATGGGAAGAAGACAGTGGCTCTGAACCTCAAGAAGTCTGACAGGTGGGTTCGATATCACTGAGTGGGTGCTCTGCTTTCTCTCTGTGGTTGTTCATGGACACCGTACTTTGGAACTAGTGTGCTCTCTGGCTCGGCTCTCTGGCCCTGGCTCGGCTCTCTGGCCCTGGCTCGGCTCTCTGGCCCTGGCTCGGCTCTCTGGCCCTGGCTCGGCCCTCTGGCCCTGGCTCGGCCCTCTGGCTCGGCCCTCTGGCCCTGGCTCGGCCCTCTGGCCCTGGCTCGGCCCTCTGGCCCTGGCTCTTTTTAAATGAATGTATGTAAGTTGTCGTCTGTTCTCTCCAGGAATGGAGTCCAGTCTAATTGAAGTCTGAGTTCAGGAAGTAAATTTAAATTCCCATTCAATAATTGAAAAAAATGATTCAATGATTTCTCAATAAACTGAAAAGTAGAAGCTATTTAATTCTAAAAGTTTTTTTTTTTTAAATCACTTCCTGAACTGACTGCCTTATATTCAAATTGGGCTCCTGAGTGGCGCAGCGGTCTAAGTTACTGCGTCTCAGTGCTAGAGCGTCACTAAAGACATCCTGGTTCGAATCCAGGATGTATCACAACCGGCCGTGATTGGGAGTCCCGTAGGGCGGCGGCGCACAATTGGCCCAGTGTCGTCCGGGTTCGACCGGTGTAGGCAGTCATTGTAAATAAGAATTTGTTCTTAATTAACTGACTTGCCAAGTTAAATAAAATAATAATTGACCCCAACCCTGGTTCTCTCACATATACTTTAGTGATGGGAAGAATGGCTCTTTTTTTTACAGATTATTAGATTATTTTTTTAAACCTTTATTTAACTTGGCAAGTCGGTTAAGAACAAATTGTTATTTTCAATGATGGCCTAGGAACAGTGGGTTAAACTGCCTTGTTCAGGGGCAGAACCACAGATTCTTACCTTGTCAGCTCGGGGATTCGATCCAGCAACCTTTCGGTTACTGGCCCAACGCTCTAACCACTAACCAACGACCTCGTCGTTCAGTCCAAAAAACAATCTCATTTAGTTTATTTGAGTTAGTAATGGCTGGAGAGCATGCCGGTGAACGATGACCCCAGGTTTGAGTTTATGATTCTAAAAGCCTCTCGTTCACATGGTCTCTACCATAAAGGGGATTACTGGGGCTGCCACTTACTGGGGCTGAGACTTGTAGCCTAAAAGTGGTGTTTGAACAATTTTACATGTTGATTGCTAGGCAATAGCATACAAGTGTGATTATTTATTGATCTAGTTGTGGCTGCAATCAGATTGTGAGCAAGTCTTGATGGAATGCATGGCTTGACTGCTGTGAGGGATGAGCACTATTGTTTCAGGGGCAGAACGACCGATTTTTACATTGTCAGCTCGGGGATTCGATCTAGCAACCTTTCGGTTACTGGCCCAACACTCTAACCACTAGGCTACCTGCCGACCTCGTCGTTCAGTCCAATCAGATTGTGAGCATCTCTTGATGGAATGCATTACTTGACTGCTGTGAGGGATGAGCACAATATTGTTTTAACTCTGTTTCTCTTGAACATGCCATACAATTTTAATTAATTATATGAAGAGTGCCTTGGTCTTCATTTCTTTTTGATAACTAATGGTAATGTTGTAAATGTACCTGTCTGTTCTTGCAGGTACTCTCATGGTCCCGTGCCTCTCCTGCCCCAACAGTACACCACCAGTCAAGACATCGTCAACTCTGTCAACTGTATAAAGCAGGAAATAGCCAGCTACAAACCCTGCCTTACTCAGGTTAGACACCCCTCTGTTTCTCCGCTAATCTCGGGGAAACCCAGAACTGAAGGAAAAAAACATGCGTTATTGCGTCAGAGGCTCTGGGTTTTTGTTAGGTTCTAGGCAGGAGAGGTTGAAAGATACTGTTTGCTGTTGAAATCTGTGTTTTTTAAAATATTTGTTCTAAAGGTCTTTTTAACGGTCGTAATCCTCCCTTTTACAGGTGATGTCCAGCAGTACAGCCAGTTGTGCCATCGCCGCCCTCTCTCCGGGGGGTGTTCTCATGCAGGCATTAGCACAGCAAGCCATTAACCGTGAGTTTACTGATGAACCCCTTTCCTTCAGGTTTATTTACCTGATGAATAGTCCTGTCGGCCCCGGCCAGTCACCGACAAGGATGTTATCGCTTCTGTTTCCTCGGTTTACAGAGATGGTTCCCAATGACGTTCAGGGGGAGCTGAAGCATCTGTACACGGCTGCTGGGGAGCTGCTGAGACACTTCTGGTCCTGTTTTCCTGTCAACACACTTTTCCTGGAAGAGAAGGTGACTACTGCTTGAAGAGGGCAATCTGCAGTTCAAACGATAACAGACCTGCCTACCCCCACCACTGTTTTGATAAACGGTTGAGGAATGTAACTGCTCTGAAATCCATTGGCCGTCCATCTACTGCAACCCTCGGTCTAGAATCGCGTGGGTCGGTCTAGAATCGCGTGGGTCGGTCTAGAATCGCGTGGGTCGGTCTAGAATCGCGTGGGTCTAGAATCGCGTGGGTCGGTCTAGAATCGCGTGGGTCGGTCTAGAATCGCGTGGGTCGGTCTAGAATCGCGTGGGTCGGTCTAGAATCGCGTGGGTTGTCAGTACAGCGGACCCCAAACCGATCCAAATGTAGCATGCATTGGTCAGAAAATCGATTCAAACATTAGGACATGCCGATTTCACTAATGTTTTGTTCATATTATTATTATTATTATTATTATTATGAATTTTTTGCATCTTCCGAAAATGTTTATTCTTTTGTGCCAACTGCTGGTGCGTCCCCTCTCCATCGGTGTGGAACTAAGCAGTTAAGTGTGTTGTCATTGATCTACAAGTCATTTTGCAAGCCGATCTACCCAAGGCAATATCAGTAGCCTTAAACTAAACTGTGCACGGTGCCCAGCATCGCATGCTTACCAATGCCAGGTAGACAGCCTGATCTTACACATCTCCACTGCACCTTCAAGCATTCAAAATGGCCGAAAAAAGAAAGCATGTTTTTAAATGTAGTAGCTAAGCTACCGGAGAGACGACTCATCTGGCTATAGGTTACCTGCTGAACGGGGCTTACAATAGATTTTTATTTTAGTTTATTCAGGTTCACCATCAGCAATCATTTTGGTATTTTTTTTTGTTGTTGCTTTAAACAATCGGTGTATATGGTCATTTTTAGATGTACATGGTGAAGTTGATCATTTTCAAAACGAGGACGGCGATCACTTTGCGAGGTGCGCTGTATTGACCGAGGGGAGTGAAGATCAGCGAACTTACAAACGGTTAAATCCATTCTGTTTTGAGATGGGTTATAAACTCAGTGGTCAGTTTATTAGGTACACCCATCTAGTACTGTGTTGGACACCCCCCCCCCCCTTAGCCTCCAGAACAGCCTGAATTCTTGGAGGCGTGGAACCGTTAATCAATTGTTATCAAGGGACCTAACGTGTTCCAGGAAATCATTCCCCACACCATTACACCACCAGCCTGTACTGTTGACACCGGGCAGGATGTGGCCTTGGTCTCCGGCTGCCTCTGCAAATCCTGACTCTGCCATCAGCATGACGCAACAGGAAGTGGTGTTTGTCGGACCAGGCTATGTTGTTCCACTCGTCATTTGTGTGGTGTTGGTGATGTCGTTGCCTACTGGAGCCACTTCTTCTTGTTTTTAGCTGATAGGAGTGGAACCCGGTGTGGTCGTCTGCTGCAATAGCCAATCCGTGACGAGGACCATCGGGTTGTGTGTTCTGAGATGCCGTTCTGCACACCACTGTTGTGCTGCACCTTAATTTGCCTGTTTGTGGGCCTGCCTGTTAGCTTGCATGATTCCTGCCATTCTCCTTCCACCTCTCATCAACGAGCTGTTTTTCACCCACACGACTGCCGCTGACTGGATTATTATTATTTGTTTTGTCTCACCGTTCTCAGTAAACCCTAGACACTGTCGTGTGTGAAAAGCCCAGGAGGTCGTTTCCGGGGATCATACGGCGCTCAATCACTTAGGTCACTGGTTCCAACATTCAATCAAACAGTACCTGGATGCCCGTCTGCCTGCTTTATATAGTAAACCACGGCCACGTGACTCACTATAGGAGCAAACCATTTTTTTTGTGTACGGGGTGGTGTACCTAATAAACTGGCCCTTGAGTGTATGTATAATAATTTTATCATTTATAAACTATAAATATTGATACATCTACCAGTGTGTAAACTTGACAAGTTAATTAGTGGGTGATGGTGATTTCAGAACCAAAGTGGGGGGGGGGACAAAAAACAGGCTACATTGTCTAGTTTCCTTTATGGCTCTAATCTGATAATTGGGTGGAAGATGCCTAGTCTCCATTATGGCTCTAATCTGGTAGTGGGGTGGTAGATGCCTAGTCTCCATTATGGCTCTAATCTGGTAGTGGGGTGGTAGATGCCTAGTCTCCATTATGGCTCAGCTCAGGTGCCTACATAGTACATACATCATTTACACAGTCACACAAACAGTCTGCTCAGACAGAACCAACCCCCACACACACACACACACACACAGCCAGGCTCGTTTGGATCCGGCCCAGAGGCCCGGCTCGTTTGGATCCGGCCCAGAGGCCCGGCTCGTTTGGATCCGGCCCAGAGGCCCGGCTCGTGAGCTCCAACAGCAGCAGATTTTAATGTAGAATGGAAAATGTATGTGTTTATGTAACAAATGTTAGTGCATTGAATCGTGTCACAATCAAATCGTTCTCTAATCAAACCGAATTGCACCAAATTGTTTAAAACTATATATTTTTTTAAACGTATCGTTCCTGAATTGGAGCCCGTGTGTCTAGATGCGTATCGTATCATCTTGAAAGAGAAAGATGCACATCACGCGTTGTCTGTCGTTGCATCCATGGGGTCAATATGAATTTGAAAGGAGTTGCAGTTTTACTACCTTTTCTATCATCTCTATAGCAACAAGTGAAGGCTATTTTGCAGAAGAGAAAAAAAAAACATTTTGACTGTCGCCGTTGACTCTGTTGCCATTGACTCTTACATGTCTTTTCTCGTGTGTGTGTCAGGTGGTAAAGATGCGGTCCAACCTGGAGAGATTCCAGATGACCAAGCTCCGCCCCTTCCAGGAGAAAGTCCAGCGTCAATACCTGAGTACTAACGTAAGCCCCCCCCCCTAGAGACTCATTATTTATATCAGGTAGCTAATAGTGCCCCCCCCCCCTAGAGACTCATTATTTATATCAGGTAGCTAATAGTGCCCCCCAGAGACTCATTATTTATATCAGGTAGCTAATAGTGCCCCCCTAGACTCATTATTTATATCAGGTAGCTAATAGTGCCCCCCCCCCTAGAGACTCAGTATTTATATCAGGTAGCTAATAGTGCCCCCCTAGAGACTCAATATTTATATCAGGTAGCTAATAGTGCCCCCCAGAGACTCAGTATTTATATCAGGTAGCTAATAGTGCCCCCCCCCCTAGAGACTCAATATTTATATCAGGTAGCTAATAGTGCCCCCCTAGAGACTCAATATTTATATCAGGTAGCTAATAGTGCCCCCCCAGAGACTCATTATTTATATCAGGTAGCTAATAGTGCCCCCCCCCTGGGTCAGTGTGTCTGGTAAATACTATAGACTGACCTTTTCAAAGAGAACCTTGTGTACGGTCTACAGAGGGTGTCTTTATCTGTGACCCTTGAGAGCTCCAGGACATTATTTTCTTCATCTCAGAATATGATGTTTTAAATCTCTCCTACAGCTTACTGGTCACCTTGAGGACATGTTTCAGATGGCCTACAATAAATTCCACGCCTGGCAAACACGTCGGATGATGAGGAAAACCTGAGAGGGGAGAAACGCATGGCTTTATCAGAGAGAATGGAAAGAATGAATGAACGAGTACAAGATGGATGGGCAGACCTTATTCCACCTACCAGGCTGCTGTGTCAGAGGAGAGACAGATGGCATAGTCCCCCCCCCCCCCCCCCCCCCCCGGGGGTGAGATGAAGATTCAGACGGGTGCTGCTGTTGGACCTGTGGAGTTTTAGCAGGTCCATCAGACTGCAGACTGACACACTCACTAGGTCTCAATCACAAATTACTCTTATTCGTTTTTTTTTTTTTTTTTTGCGTTTTCCTCAGTGAATGGGATTCATGGGAAAATGTTGGGGTCATGACTCTCCGCTATAAGGTTTGAACAAACATAGGCAAACTTCTTCTTCTTTTAAAAAAAAAAATGTGTATAAAACGACCAGACTTCAGATGGGAAGTCAAAAAAGGAACTCAGGAACTGAACAGACTATGTTAAATAACAATACATTTTTATAAGCAAAAGGACTGTGTGATGTGAAGCTTAACTTAATGTGAGATGCTCTCAGTACAGAGACTGAAAGATGGAGAGCTCAGTACAGATGCCACGCCCTTTCCTCAGTCATCCCAGGCCTTTTTCCCCAGTCCTCCCAGGCCTTTTTCCCCAGTCCTCCCAGGCCTTTTTCCCCAGAGCTGAGGACCGGGTCCAGGGAACCTGTCTGTACGTTGGATGGAGGCTGGCTGGCAGGCAGTCAGGCAACTGAATATAGCAATACTATAAAGACATTTGTCTACTGTATGGCTACGTCCCATAGGGCACGCTATTCCCTAGATAGTGCACAGCATTTGACAAGGGCCCTCAGAGCCCAATTGGCCCTGGGTCAAAAGTAGTGCACTGAATAGGGTGCTATTTGAGGTGTTGACTCTGCCCCCAATCACACTTTAAAACTGCACTGGTATGTAAGTCTGTTCTGTTTCTAGCTGCACTGAAGACACCGTCTGGATGTTAACTCAAACATTAAAGTGAAATATATTAATGTTTTTTTTTCTTTTTTTCTGGTTTTTAGCTTGTTTCTTTGTGTGTTAGTAGTTGGTGAGGCTGTTGTATATAATCTATGGGTGGAAGGTGTAGGATGAAGCTGCCTCTAGACACTGATCTGAGATCATTATTTGCTTTTTTCCAGAAAATTGTTTAAATTTAGGGGAAGCTGATCCTAGATCTGTAGCTAGGGGGGAAACTACACCCCAGAATGATTTACATGTAGTTGTGTGGTCGAAAATTCTTTAGAAATGCCCAAAGGTCAGAATGAAGACTACAGTAGGCTCTCTATCGTAGCCTGGTTATACCAGAGTAAATGTGTTACGTTTGGTGGTTTAACAAGGCTATAGGCTCTCATCAGGGCCGTATTCACATCTGATCTAGGATCAGATGTATTATCTGAGAAAAGAGGAAACCCACACACTGCTCTTACTAGAATCGCTGCTCTTCATTAAGCTTTCCGTATGCGTCAGAGCAGTGGGGGGGTTTCTTTAATATTTTTTTTCACGTGTTTAATTGTTACCATGTGTAACGGATGTGAAATGGCTAGCTAGTTAGCGGTGGTGCGCGCTAATAGCGTTTCAATCAGTGACGTCACCATGCACCTGCAAATAAATATAGCTCAGATGTGCGAGTGCCTTTTTGAATTTTGATTCATTATGACCTAAAAGGCAAACAGATCTTACATCATCACTACTATTCTGGGAGGCTTTCTTTTGAATCAAGAGGAAAATAAGCTCTGTAAAGCAGTGCTTCTCTCATGTCATTGTAAATAAGAATTTGTTCTTAACTGACTTGCCTAGTTAAATAAAAAATACAATTCCCTACATAGGACTCTAGTCAAAAGTAGTGCACGACATGGGGAATATAGTGCCATTTAGGAAGCAGCCCTATCATCTCATGTTAGTGGGCTATTTTGGTGTGTGCTGCAGAGGATGTCTTGGGCATTTTCTCATGTTTCAATCAATAGAGGGTTGCTAATGGACTGCACCACTAACCCAACACTTGCCTATGAAGTGTGCCTGCGCCACTGAAAGTAGTGCACACTCACAGAAACAAGATGCGAGGGGGGGATTATATTTTCATGAACCTAAAACACAAGATTTATTTTTATTTATTTCTACAAGTATTATTATGCACAGTAAACTAATCAGCCATGTTGTATTCTACACACTGACAAACCATCACTTAGGTTTTAATTTGTAATTTTAGCTGACAAACGAATGACCATGGTTACATTCATTTAAGAACTCTTGGATTTAAACGTCAAATAAAGCAATTTTTTAGGGGGGTACTGAACAGTCTAGTGTAGTAGGGACACACCTCCTTGAAGAATAGTACCAGTAAATTCAGACTTTTCAGGAAGTGTGTCCCATCACAACCGGAGGCGGAGGAGTCGACAGTTCATTCTAGCTAGAAAGTAAACAACACACGTTAGTTAAACACACACAGCTAATGACATGAACTGATAGTAAACTGTGTATCACGAAGATTGAATCGCGATTTAAACAGCGGGGACTAATGCCTGGTAAGTTTGTGAAAAAACTAAACAAACGATTGCCTAGCCGCTAACGTTAGCTCGCTAACTTTCTCTACCCATCGCAAGCGAGACTGCTTGGTTAACTTAACGTGTACCTATCAAAACAACAATAACAGTTGATAATATGGACACTGGTCAGTCAGACACAAAGCTGACTATTCAAAAACAAATAAACGGAACTTAGTTTGCGTTTTTACACTTTAGATAGCGAAGTTATGCGATTTTTCTTTCCATTGTGGAGGCACTTTCCCCACTACGCAGGGTCCCGTGATGCCCAGCCATCGTTAAAGGACATTTATTCGTACACCACCTATACCGACAACCCCCTTTAAAGTTTACAAATGCTTTCAAATCAAGCCTAAACCAGTTACTTTCAGATGGCCAACTAAATTCAATGTAAAATGAACAAAAGCCTAACGTAGTCTCTACACAGTTGTCACAGCAAGCAAGTGTTACTTTCATTATCTAATGTAAGCTGTGGCAACTGGCTGCATTGTTGGAATGTGAAAGTTTGTCAAGTTCTTTTGCAGGGAACTAGTTGTCAGATATGGTGGTTCAAAGTCATTTACAGCAAAAACCCTTTAGCTTAGTTTCAGAAATTAAACTTTTTTAGTAATTTTTTTGCTGATCATACATTTCTCAAAAGTTTTTTTCCACTTAATATGCATTAGTGCTTTTTACAGTTATCTTTTTTTATTTTTTTACTCTTGGTAGCTGGTGGGGGGAAAGTGGAGTCATGATGTTTCCATTTGAGAGGAGGATGGTGAGAGTCATATGACAGAAGGCAGCTGAGGGTTGGCTAATACTGGTAGGTCACTATAAAACTTCCCTGTTGCGGGAAAACGCAGACGGAATCCAGACAAATTAAATGGGAATTAAACAATATTCAAAATGTATTGAACTTAGTAGGAAATAAACAAAAAATGTTTTTTAAAATTTATTAGAAAATGCATCAGTGACTCGTATTTTCCTGCAACTGTTTGAAACTGATCAGGAATGCCCTGTCTGTGTCCGTTATTCCAGAGGAAAATGTGGACGGGATATATTTTTTTCCCCCAAACTTCCCCCTGTAATTATTTCTAGTTTTATTTTTCATAAAATTGACAGTTAAGACAGAAACCTGGAGTTGTCTTTTTTCTAGGCGTGAAGATATTTCAATAAATCCAGGCGATAACAGGTTACTACACTGAGTATTCCACCCTTTTTTTCTCTCTCAAGTGTCTAAACCAAACCTTCTTTGGTGTGGTGTCGCAATAATGTTTGAATTGAGGAAGTGTGATCATAATAATTTGGTTATTTTAGTGATCCGCAGTACTTCCCAAATGCCCCCCCGGGCCTTCAGATGTAAGCTAAACAGTGCAGTTACACTTGAGATGCGTTTTAAAGGCTATGGATGAGAAATGTAATTTATCATTTCTAAACGTTTAGGTCAGTTGTATGCTGCTTCGCAATCTATTAACAGCAAGGGTTGCATTAAATGTGCGCAATATGTTTTACTGATGCATTATGGCAATATTCAATTCATACGCACAAAACAGAAACACAAGCATTCACTGTGAAACTTGATACGTGTAGGCCATTCATATATAATAGTTCATGCGTAGCACTTCGTTCATTTTATCGAATCGGTTATTGTTTTCTTGCTCAACCGGTGAGCAACAACTGTCAAACTCAGACATTTCTCTCAAAACACAGGGATGTCAATTCGCACGGGACTAGTGTTATCAGAGGAGCTTGGAGTTCGCCCCCCAAAAAACTGTAGGTTATTCAGGCCGGAATTGTTACTCTCCTGCTGTAAAAATGACTGCCATGGCAGATTCGTACGGGATTTAAATAACAGAGGTGGTGTTTAGTGCTCGTGCACATAATTCCATTACTCGACCTCCACCCAGTAAAACTAATCGTGGGATACATTTTACCGGGCTGGTCATTTAGTTATGTGCACGAATACAATCCACATTCGTAATTTTAGTCCCGTCCGAATCTGCCATGGCAGTAATTTGTACTATTATCCCAGCTCTAACTCCCAGGTCCTCTGATAATACTTATATCGTGCGAGTCGTCATCCCAGTGTTTTGAGGGATATTACAGAGTTTAACAGATGCTGCACACAATTTGTGTAAAAACATGGGAACTTAAAACAAAGCATTATGTCGGCAGCCTACAGATGAAAAGATGATCTGTTTTGTCACATATCTAGTGCCTTACTTCTCTTTTTAAAAGGTGCCTTACTTCTCTTTTAAAAGATGAAGTGGACGATATTGTGCCAATGAATTGCCAAATTAGTCAGTTAATTAAATGTCTGCATAGGTTACAGACAGTTCATTATTCTTATTGATATACATTATTATTTAGACTTTCTCCGAACTGAAGGCCAATATTAGGCTATCACTAGACAAGACAAATATCTTCACGCCTAGAATAGCATCCAGGCTTCCGTCATTAACGGTCCATTGTGAATTAGGGGGTAAAAAAATATTTCACTTTTATTTAACCAGGTAGGCCAGTTGCGAACAAGTTCTCATTTACAACTGCGACCTGGCCAAGATAAAACAAAGCAGTGAGACACAAGCAACAACCAAAATGACAGGTACATGCTGGAGTAATAATTACATAATAATACTAGTCCCGGTGTGATTAGGGTTTAGGGTTAATATCTGGCAGAATGGTGTCATGATTATTTGGATCAATTCAGTGGCCGTTTCGGTTAACACACTGCAGAGCACTACAGTAACATCGCTAATCAAACAACGCTCTCTGATTGGTGCCGCGTACAGTGTTGCCATGTTCGCGGTTTTCCAGACTTTGAAAAATATGTCACAGGGGAAAGTGTATGGGTTGCGGGTTTTGGGTTTATTTTTTAAGTTTCACCGCGGCCGCCATGTAATTTCTCTTCAAAATAAATATATACTACTGTTAGTTGTTTCTGGCTGTCAGGCAGTGAGGCAGGCTGCTGCTGAGTGAGGGGTGAGGAGGGCCGAAGCGGTGCGTGTGTTGAGAGAGCGCTACAGCTATTGGCTGAGTCATTTGAGCGAGAGGGAACTGCACTTGGTCACGTTGTGACAACTTTTATCCAGTTGTAGGTAGGCTATTTTGATTTGTCATTATGGAGACACCTATTTCCATAAAACATATTAATATGCTAGAACTGATGCACATCAACAAATAATGGAGACAGAGCGCTGGAAAATGACTTTGTGTGCACTAGAGCGCATTACATACACTATCGTTCAAAAGTTTGGGGTCACTTAGAAATGTCCTTGTTTTTGAAAGAAAATTACTTTTTTTTGTCCATTAAAATAACATCAAGTGGATCAGAAATACAGTGTGGACATTGTTAATGTTGTAAATGACTATTGTAGCTGGAAACGGCAGATTTTTATTTTTAGAAGGCCAGCATCCCGGAGTCGCCTCTTCACTGTTGACATTGAGACTGGTGTTTTGTGGGTACTATTTAATGAAGCTGCCAGTTGAGGACTTGTGAGGCGTCTGTTTCTCAAACTAGACACTCTAATGTACTTGTCCTCTGGCTCAGTTGTGCACCGGGGCCCCTCACTCCTCTTTCTATCCTGGTTAAAGCCAGTTTGCGCTGTTCTGTGAAGGGAGAAGTACACAGCATTGTACGAATTGCGTCATGCGTAAGAACAGCCCTTAGACGTGGTATATTGACCATATACCATACTCCCTTGTGCCTTATTGCTTAATCATAGCAGTCAAACAAGTTACATTGACATTCATTCATGGGAAACGATCTAGCGAGTTTAATTCGGGCAAATGATCTTTTCTCTTGCGACATATTCAAATACATCTCAATGTTTTTTATTTGTAGGAAAACCCGAAATTTGTTTGTAATGTCGTTACTACAATATGTCTTCTTAATTGGCTCGATAACATTATGGAAAAAGGGTTTATTGTATAAATATGGCAGTTCCTCTCTGGGCTATTTTTCAGGCTTTTGGCCAGGTTTTGGGCTACAAACGTTATCTAGACCTGGCAACCCTGGCTGCATGCACACTTGTACCTACACACACAATGCAACTTTTCTTCGATTTTTTTTTCTTTCTTCCCAGACCTCAAAATTGGTCTCCTGATGTGGTTTAAGCATTGTTGTCGACTTTGAACGTCCAATGTTGTTTTGTATTTTGATTTAAACAGTGTAATTTTGAGAAAGAACTGAGAAAAACAGATTGTATAGGGCTCTACATTAGGAAGTTGAATGCAGCTGAGGGTTGGTCAATTCTAGCTAGCTGAGGCTTAGCCGACTCTAGCTAGCCGACTCTAGGCAGCCGAGGCTTAGCCGACTAGCTAGCCGACTCTAGGCAGCCGAGGCTTAGCCGACTAGCTAGCCGACTCTAGGCAGCCGAGGCTTAGCCGACTCTAGCTAGCTGACTCTAGGCAGCCGAGGCTTAGCCGACTCTAGCTAGCCGACTCTAGGCAGCCGAGGCTTAGCCGACTCTAGCTAGCCGACTCTAGGCAGCCGAGGCTTAGCCGACTCTAGGCAGCCGAGGCTTAGCCGACTCTAGGCAGCCGAGGCTTAGCCGACTCTAGGCAGCCGAGGCTTAGCCGACTCTAGGCAGCCGAGGCTTAGCCGACTCTAGGCAGCCGAGGCTTAGCCGACTCTATGCAGCCGAGGCTTAGCCGACTCTAGGCAGCCGAGGCTTAGCCGACTCTAGGCAGCCGAGGCTTAGCCGACTCTAGGCAGCCGAGGCTTAGCCGACTCTATGCAGCCGAGGCTTAGCCGACTCTAGGCAGCCGAGGCTTAGCCGATCTGTAAACACATCTACCATTCCAGTGTTTAATTGCTATATTGTAATTACTTCGCCACCATGGCCTATTTATTGCCTTAACTCCCTTATCTTACCTCATTTGCACTCACTGTATGTAGACTTTTTGTTTTCTTTTGTTCTACTGTATTGACTGTATGTTTTGTTTATTCCATGTGTAACTCTGTGTCGTTGTATGTGTCGAATTGCTATGCTTTATCTTGGCCAGGTCGCAGTTGCAAATGAGAACTTGTTCTCAACTAGCCTACCTGGTTAAATAAAGGTGAAATAAAAACAATATATATATATTTTTTTGGTTTGATTAGACCGTGCTAGTCAGTCTTCTAGAAATACTTTTTCAATAGCCCCTTGACCAAGCTTTTTGACAAAATATGTTGCTCAAGGTGTGTGTGTGTGTGTGTGGTGTCTGGTACTGTGACAGCAGAAAATAAAACAATATATTCTCTCTCCCTCATTTCCTTCCCATTCTCTCCTTCTCTCTAAGCTGGTCAGGACTGTAACCATGCCCATGTTACCTGTAGTGCCTGAAGTCCAGAGTCATGTGCTGGCTGAGTTTGACTGTCTGGACCCCCTGCTGTCTGCACTCCGCCTGGACTCTGGCAGGCTTAAGGTAGGTCACGCATGCACGTTATTATTAGTTGAGAAATGTTTAGAGGTTCCACTCCAAATATTCAATTGATTTGTTTGACGATATGTAAACGGTAACACGATATGTAAACTAGCAGGCAGCATGATATGTAAACGGTAGCACGATATGTAAACGGTAGCACAATATGTAAACGGTAGCACAATATGTAACGGTAACACGATATGTAAACTAGCAGGCAGCACGATATGTCAACGGTAGCACGATATGTCAACGGTAACACGATATGTCAACGGTAACACGATATGTAAACTAGCAGGCAGCACGATATGTAAACGGTAACACGATATGTAAACGGTAACACGATGTAAACGGTAACACGATATGTAAACGGTAGCACAATATGTAACGGTAACACGATATGTAAACTAGCAGGCAGCACGATATGTAAACGGTAACACGATATGTAACGGTAGCACGATATGTAAACGGTAACACGATATGTAAACTAGCAGGCAGCACGATATGTCAACGGTAGCACGATATGTAAACGGTAGCGCGATATGTAAACGGTAGCGCGATATGTAAACGGTAGCGCGATATGTAAACGGTAGCACCATATGTAAACGGTAGCACGATATGTAAACGCTAGCAGGCAGCACGATATGTAAACGGTAGCACGATATGTAAACGGCAGCAGACAGCACGATATGTAAACGGTAGCAGACAGCACGATATGTAAATGGTAACACGATATGTAAACGGCAGCACGATATGTAAACGGTAACACGATATGTAAACGGTAGCAGACAGCACGATATGTAAACGGTAGCACGATATGTAAACGGTAGCAGACAGCACGATATGTAAACGTTAGCAGACAGCACGATATGTAAACGGTAACACGATATGTAAACGGTAGCACGATATGTAAACTGTAGCAGACAGCACGATATGTAAAACGGTAGCACGATATGTAAACGGTAGCACGATATGTAAACGGTAGCGCGATATGTAAACGGTAGCGCGATATGTAAACGGTAGCAGACAGCACGATATGTAAACGGTAACACGATATGTAAACGGTAGCAGACAGCACGATATGTAAACGGTAACACGATATGTAAACGGTAGCAGACAGCACGATATGTAAACGGTAACGCGATATGTAAACGGTAGCAGACAGCACGATATGTAAACGGTAGCACGATATGTAAACGGTAACACGATATGTAAACGGTAGCAGACAGCACGATATGTAAACGGTAGCACGATATGTAAACGGTAGCACGATGTGTAAACGGTAGCAGACAGCACGATATGTAAACGGTAGCACGATATGTAAACGGTAGCACGATGTGTAAACGGTAGCGGACAGCACGATATGTAAACGGTAGCACAATATGTAAACGGTAGCAGACAGTACGATATGTAAACGGTAACAGACAGCACGATATGTAAACGGTAGCACGATATGTAAACGGTAACACGATATGTAAACGGTAGCAGACAGCACGATATGTAAACGGTAGCACGATATGTAAACGGTAAACGGTAGCACGATATGTAAACGGTAGCACGATATGTAAACGGTAGCACGATATGTAAACGGTAGCAGACAGCACGATATGTAAACGGTAGCAGACAGCACGATATGTAAACGGCAACACGATATGTAAACGGTACCACGATATGTAAACGGTAGCAGACAGCACGATATGTAAACGGTAGCAGACAGCACGATATGTAAACGGTAGCACGCACGATATGTAAACGGTAGCACGATATGTAAACGGTAGCAGACAGCACGATATGTAAACGGTAACACGATATGTAAACGGTAGCAGACAGCACGATATGTAAACGGTAGCACGATATGTAAACGGTATCACGCACGATATGTAAACGGTATCACGCACGATATGTAAACGGTAGCAGACAGCACGATATGTAAACGGTAGCACGATATGTAAACGGTAGCACGATATGTAAACGGTAGCAGACAGCACGATATGTAAACGGTAGCAGGTAACATGATATGTAAACGGTAGCAGACAGCACGATATGTCAACGGTAGCACGATATGTAAACGGTAGCACGATATGTAAACGGTAGCACGATATGTAAACGGTAGCAGACAGCACGATATGTAAACGGTAGCACGATATGTAAACGGTAGCACGATATGTAAACGGTAACACGATATGTAAACGGTAGCAGACAGCACGATATGTAAACGTTAGCAGACAGCACGATATGTAAACGGTAGCACGATATGTAAACGGTAGCACGATATGTAAACGGTAGCACGATATGTAAACGGTAACACGATATGTAAACGGTAGCAGACAGCACGATATGTAAACGGTAACACGATATGTAAACGGTAGCAGACAGCACGATATGTAAACGGTAGCAGACAGCACGATATGTAAACGGTAGCACGCACGATATGTAAACGGTAGCACGATATGTAAACGGTAGCACGATATGTAAACGGTAGCACGATATGTAAACGGTAGCAGACAGCACGATATGTAAACGGTAGCGCGATATGTAAACGGTAGCACGATATGTAAACGGTAGCAGACAGCACGATATGTAAACGGTAACACGATATGTAAACGGTAGCACGATATGTAAACGGTAGCGCGATATGTAAACGGTAGCAGACAGCACGATATGTAAACGGTAGCACGATATGTAAACGGTAGCACGATATGTAAACGGTAGCACGATATGTAAACGGTGACACGATATGTAAACGGTAGCACGATATGTAAATGGTAACACATTGTAACCCAACATTCAGCTGGCAGGTGCAAACCTACCAGCTCTCTAGATAGTTGGGGAAACCATACCTTCCTATTTTGTCTCAAATTTCGAGCAGCTGGAGGACAAACTGCAAGGACAACTGGTAGAATAAGTTTAAATGTATTTTTTTCCCCCCTCAACATTCTGACTTGTGAGGAGCATTTACACAGTTTTACACTCCCAATGTGTCAGGCTGTATATATCAATGCATTGTTTATTGAAGCCTGATTTAATCCGACTGTGTTTTGAAAAGCCTCTCTTTTCTTGTCTGTCAGTGCACCTGCCTGGCTGTATCGAGGAAGTGGCTAGCTTTGGGAACGTCAGCTGGAGGGCTGCACCTCATCCAGAGGGAAGGATGGAAGCAGAGGCTCATCCTCACACACAAGGTAGCGTATATAATGTTGTCGTCTACTTCCTGGTAATAAAATAAAATAATAAACGGATTGACAGGATATACGACCTGTTTGTTGTTATTAGATAGATACTGTACATACTCCTGTTTTTAATAACATTGCACGAGCGATCCAGAACAGCACATCTCCTGTTTCTGTAGTGAGGCAGCATGATGTACAGTACACCCCCTGGACAGGACGCTAGTCTATCTCCTGTTTCTGTAGTGAGGCAGCATGATGTACCAGTACACCCCCTGGTCAGGACGCTAGTCTATCTCCTGTTTCTGTAGCGTGAGTCAGCATGATGTACAGTACACCCCCTGGTCAGGACGCTAGTCTATCTCCTGTTTCTGTAGTGAGGCAGCATGATGTACAGTACACCCCCTGGTCAGGACGCTAGTCTATCTCCTGTTTCTGTAGTGAGGCAGCATGATGTACAGTACACCCCCTGGTCAGGACGCTAGTCTATCTCCTGTTTCTGTAGTGAAGCAGCATGATGTACAGTACACCCCCTGGTCAGGACGCTAGTCTATCTCCTGTTTCTGTAGTGAGGCAGCATGATGTACAGTACACCCCCTGGTCAGGACGCTAGTCTATCTCCTGTTTCTGTAGTGAGGCAGCATGATGTACAGTACACCCCCTGGTCAGGACGCTAGTCTATCTCCTGTTTCTGTAGTGAGGCAGCATGATGTACAGTACACCCCCTGGACAGGACACTAGTCTATCTCCTGTTTCTGTAGTGTGAGTCAGCTTGATGTACCAGTACACCCCTAGACAGGACGCTAGTCTATCACAGGGCCTTACCCTCAATCCATCTCCTTAATTCTGAGTGCCAGGTCCCATTTTTACGGCCTTTGGTTTGACTCGGCCAGGGATCAATAAGTGTCCTATTTCTTCTATCTCAGGAGGGATCTATCACTCAGGTGTCGTGTTGTCCACACGATGAAGACTTTATTGCTGTGGCAACAAGGTAAAAATGTTTTTTAAATAACTCAAAGCATAGAAATTAATTTGAAGTTCACATGTTTACTCACTTCAGTGACTTCAACTTCTTCAATAAGTTAAGTGTCAGGCTTTTTCAGTTTGCTTTCTTGTCTGTCTGCCTCCCAGTCTGCCTCTCTCTCTGTCTTTCTCTGCATGTTGTAGGTCAGGACCTGGTTGTAGCTAAACTAGGGGTAGATTTGGGATGAAAGGTTTTCTCTCTCTGTATGTCTCAATCAGGGTCTGGTGGTAGTCTAGGTGTTAATACTATACTACTGTCTCTTGTCCTCTAGTCAGGGTCTGGTGGTGATCTTTCTGTCATCTCTGTCAGGGCCTGGTGGTAGTCTGTCTCTCTGTCCGTCCTTCCTTCCTTCCTTCCTTCCTTCCTTCCTTCCTTCCTTCCTTCCTTCCTTCCTTCCTTCCTTCCTTCCTTCCTCTCTCAGTCAGGGCCTGGTGGTGATTTGTCCTTCCTCTCTCAGTTAGGGCCTGGTGGTGATTTGTCTGTCTGCCTGCCTGCCTGGCTGTCTCTCTGTCTGTCTCTCTCTGTCTCTGTCTCTGTCTTTCTTCTCTCAGTCAGGGCCTTGTGGTAATTTGTCTGTCTGTCCTCTCTCAGTCAGGGCCTGGTGGTGATTTGTCTGTCTGTCCTCTCTCAGTCAGGGCCTGGTGGTGATTTGTCTGTCTGTCTGTCCTCTCTCAGTCAGGGCCTGGTGGTGATCTGTCTGTCTGTCCTCTCTCAGTCAGGGCCTGGTGGTGATCTGTCTGTCTGTCTGTCCTCTCTCAGTCAGGGCCTGGTGGTGATCTGTCTGTCTGTCCTCTCTCAGTCAGGGCCTGGTGGTAGTGTGGGAGCTTCAACTTGAGCGTCGTGGCAGACCAGAGAGGGTCAGTGTTTCCTGGGAACACCGTGGCCAGACGCTCACCTCTCTCTGCTGGGACACCGCAGCCCTCAGGGTGTTTGCTGGGGACAAAGGGGGCAAGGTGTCCTTCCTCCGCGCTGGATCCTCCAAACTCGGAAAGGTAGTGGGAAACTAACCGTTGGGTTTTATTTTGGGGAGGTGAAAGATATATTAGCCTGGTCCCATCTCTATTTGTGCTGTCATGCCAACTCCTATGGTCTTTGTCATGCCAAATGTCTGGCATGAGAACACTGGTAATGGTTGGCTGTACAGCAAATCTGGCACCAAGCTAGGAATAGCTACTGCACTTAATGAATTGATTATCAGGTACAGTTTTTGTTTCCCTTCCCCATACCGTGATCTATTACAATCTCCATCTTACGTATCCTGTCTAGTCACATGATCCGTTGTTCTGTGTTGTCCAGGGCTCAGCGTTTGTGATCTTCCCCGTCCAGACCATCACTACTGTGGATTCCAGGGTGGTTCAGCTGGGTTATCTGGACGGGCGACTGCTGGTGTCCTCTCTCAGCCGCTGCTACCTCTGTGACACGGAGAGGTGAGTGTGGGGACATAACTGGGGGCAGTAGGCCGCCCAGATGTTACAGAAGTGTCGTGGAAGCATAGAAGAAGATATTTTTTAAATATTATATATTTAAAAAATATAAATATATATATTAAACATTTTAATATTAGTGAGTAATATTATCTGGTAAATGTCTCAAGTTTGGTCTATAAGGTTAAAGGTACCACCCAGTTCCTCCTCCTCACGATCCACAGGGAGAAGTTCTGGCGTGTCGGTAACAAGGAGCGTGACGGAGAATACGGAGCGTGTTTCTTCCCTCTGAGCCGCGGCGTGACCGCTGGCCAACCTCCTCTGCTGTACTGTGCCAGGCCTGGGTCTAGAGTCTGGGAGGCCAGCTTCAGTGGAGATGTCCTCAGCACGCACCAGTTTAAACAGCTGCTGGCTGTACCACCTGCACCTCTCATCAGCTATAGGTGTGTGTGCAGTGGCCTTCAGGAAGTGTTCATACCCTTTTTGACTTATTCTACATTTTGTTGTGTTACAGCCTGAATTCAAAATGGACTGAATAGTTTTTATTTTATTTTTTACCCATCGACACACAGTACCACATAATGACAAAGTGAAAACATTTTGTTGTGTTACAGCCTGAATTCAAAATGGGTTGAATAGTTTTTAGTTTTTATTATTATTATTTTTTAAATATTTTTTTACCCATCGACAGACACACAGTACCACATAATGACAAAGTGAAAACATTTTGTTTTATTATTGATTAAAAATGAAATCCAGATATCTAATTTACATAAGTATTCACACCCCTGAGTCAATAATACTTCATAGAAGCACCTTTTGGTGGCTATCTACAGCTGTGAGTCTTTCTGTATAAGTCAAAGAGTTTTCCACACTGCAAGATAGGCACTTTATTCATTTTTTAAAAATTCATCAAGTTGGTTGTTGATCCTTGCTAGTCAGCCATTTTCAAGTCTTGCCATAGATTTTCAAGACATTTTTTTTTTAAAGTCCAAAACTGTAACTAGGCCACTCAGAAACATTCAATGTCGTCTTGGTAAGCAACTCCGCTTTTTTTTAACCAATAGGATCCCTTCTTTGTGAGGAATTGGAAAACCTCCCTGGGCTTTGTGATTGAATCTGTGTTTGAAATTCACTGCTTGACTGAGGGACCTTAGAGATAATTGTATGTGTGGGTTACAGAGATGAGGTAGTCATTCAAATATTATTAATTTGCGCTGTAACAACTGTGTGTGTGTGTGTGTGTGTAAACTTCTAGGTCCTAGAATCTGGGGGGATTGACTCTGGACATTGTAAGCTAATATATACAGTACCAGGGTTTTTCTTTGTTTACTTTTTTCTACGTCGTAGAATAATTGTGAATACTTCAAAACTATGAAATGACAAAGAGAATCATGTAGTAACAAAAATAGTATGAAACAAATCAAAATATATTTGAGATTCTTCAAATAGCCACCCTTTACCTCGATGACAGCTTTGCAAACTCTTGGAATTCTCTCAACCAGCTTCATGAGGTAGTTACCTGGAATGCATTTCAATTAACAGTTAAAAATTATTTGACCAAGATGGAGGGTGATGGTGTGCTGCATCAGATGCCCTGGCCTCCACAATCCCCCGACCTCAACCCAATTGAGATGGTTTGGGATGAGTCGGACCGCAGAGTAAAGAAAAAGCAGCCAACAAGTGCTCGGCATATGTGGGAACTCCTTCAAGACTGTAGGAAAAGCATTCCAGGTGATGTTGGTTGAGAGAATGCCAAGAGTGTGCAAAGGTAAAGGGTGGCTATTTGAAGAATCTCAAATATATAACACTTTTTTGGTTACTGTGTGTTATTTCATAGTTTTGATGTCTTCACTATTATTCTACGATGTAGAAAATAGTTTTAAAAAATAAAGAAAAATCCTTGAATGAGTAGGTGTTCTATAACTTTTGGCCAAATAGCATTTTGGACTGGGTAAGATGCTTCAGGGGGGCGGTCACGTGTTTACGAGGCAGAGGTCCTGGGTTCGAGCCTCTGTATGAGCAGAAGGAAGCTGGGTAAGATGCTTCAGGGGGCGGTCACGTGTTTACGAGGCAGAGGTCCTGGGTTCGAGCCTCTGTATGAGCAGAAGGAAGCTGGGTAAGATGCTTCAGGGGGCGGTCACGTGTTTACGAGGCAGAGGTCCTGGGTTCGAGCCTCTGTATGAGCAGAAGGAAGCTGTACTCACTTTAAGCCGCGTGACGTCCTTTACACTAATACTGTTTGTTGTTGTTTATCTGCAGAAGTGAGCCCCATTACAACCAAGCCCAGAAGAGTTCCCAGTCCATAGCCTTCCCCAGACTGTTATACTTTGGGGATCAGAACCTGCTGACGTGGACAGACTCGGCTATCTATGTCTTCACTCCTCAGAGTGGCCAGGTACTGCTGTGGACCGAGGTCAAAGGTTAGTAGCAGTAGCTTTAGGTAGTAATTCAGCATTCTCCAGTAACAACAAACTAACTACACTGAACAAAAAAAATATATAAACTCAACATGTAAAGTGTTGTTCCTGTGTTTCATGAGCTGAAATACACGATCCCAGAAATGTTCTATACACACAAAAAAACGTATTTCTCTCATGTTGCGCACAAATTTTGCTTTCATCTCTTAGTGAGCATTTCTCCTTTGCCCAGATAGGTGTGGCATATCAAGAAGCTGATTAAACAGCATGATCACAGGTGCACCTTGTGCTGGGGATAATAAAAGACCACTCTAAAATGTGCAGGTTTTGTCACACAACACAATGCCCCAGATGTCTGAAGTTTTGAGGGAGCGTGTAATTGGCATGTTGACTGTAGGAATGTCCACTGCTTCTTCCCCTGTGGGATCGTCAAGGGGAGGAGTCTCAGTCTCATCCATTCCTCTGTCACCTGACACATGACCACCTGTTCACCTTCACTGTCAGTCATCCTACCTGTCCAGCTACCCACACAGATTCCACTAATCTTTCAATGTGTAATGGCTGAATCACTCAATTAATTTTCTTTTTTTTTTTCTTCTCCAGACGTGGTTGAGATAGCGGTGTACCGCAACGAGCTGTTCTGTCTCCATGGTGATGGCCGCATGTCCCACCTCTCGCTGTTGTCTGTGGAGCGGTGTGTCGACAGGTTGCTACGCAGGGAGGCGTGGTGTCTAGCGGCCACGGTCTGTGTGATGTTTCAACATGCGATCGCCCCCAGCAGGGTGAGACTCGTATTACTGCAGCTTTTTCACCCCAAACCCTGTCCTCAAAGTACTCTTAAGGGCGTTTTGAGCTGTAGTTCGAATCAGACTTTTTTTCTTCTCATTTGGTTCAGTTGATTTCACAATGCCAAATGTCAAACTAGCAAAAAGTTCCTAAACAAAACCACATATCCATGCAAGCATTTCTTTATTGAACAAAAATAGCCACTCTCAGTGCCGGCCCGCCCATTAGGCAGAATTAGGCTTTGGTCTACCCCTCATAGACTCTAACTTCTTTAGCACCTATTGACGATAGTATCTTCCTTACAGAGGGTTTTTGTTAAGAGCCCCGACACTCGGTCTGAAACGTTGACACGCATCGCTAGCGGTCGTGTTTTGGAAACGGGGACTATATCTTTCACATCAGCCAGGAAATAATACAAATTAAAGGTTAAATTGATACACATCTGAGGGTTTGTGTTTCCCACACGGCCATATGTTCATGTTATAGTGTTTACTGACAGACGGAAGACAGAGGAGAACACCTGGGATTATTATCTAATCTAACGTCCTCTGAACACCTGGGATTATTATCTAATCTAACCTCCTCTGAACACCTGGGATTATTATCTAATCTAACGTCCTCTGAACACCTGGGATTATTATCTAATCTAACGTCCTCTGAACACCTGGGATAATTATCTAATCTAACGTCCTCTGATCACCTGGGATTATTATCTAATCTAACGTCCTCTGAACACCTGGGATTATTATCTAATCTAACCTCTGAACACCTGGGATTATTATCTAATCTAACGTCCTCTGATCACCTGGGATTATTATCTAATCTAACGTCCTCTGAACACCTGGGATTATTATCTAATCTAACGTCCTCTGATCACCTGGGATTATTATCTAATCTAACGTCCTCTGAACACCTGGGATTATTATCTAATCTAACCTCTGAACACCTGGGATAATTATCTAATCTAACGTCCTCTGATCACCTGGGATAATTATCTAATCTAATGTCCTCTGAACACCTGGGATAATTATCTAATCTAATGTCCTCTGAACACCTGGGATTATTATCTAATCTAACGTCCTCTGAACACCTGTGATTATTATCTAATCTAATGTCCCCTGAACACCTGGGATTATTATCTAATCTAACGTCCTCTGAACACCTGGGATAATTATCTAATCTAACGTCCTCTGAACACCTGGGAATATTATCTAATCTAATGTCCTCTGAACACCTGGGATTATTATCTAATCTAACCTCTGAACACCTGTGATTATTATCTAATCTAATGTCCTCTGAACACCTGGGATAATTATCTAATCTAACCTCTGAACACCTGGGATTATTATCTAATCTAACGTCCTCTGAACACCTGGGATAATTATCTAATCTAACGTCCTCTGATCACCTGGGATTATTATCTAATCTAACGTCCTCTGAACACCTGGGATTATTATCTAATCTAACGTCCTCTGAACACCTGGGATTATTATCTAATCTAACGTCCTCTGAACACCTGGGATAATTATCTAATCTAATGTCCTCTGAACACCTGGGATTATTATCTAATCTAACCTCTGAACACCTGTGATTATTATCTAATCTAATGTCCTCTGAACACCTGGGATAATTATCTAATCTAACGTCCTCTGAACACCTGGGATAATTATCTAATCTAACGTCCTCTGATCACCTGGGATTATTATCTAATCTAACCTCTGAACACCTGTGTGTGAATTTAACTCAGGAAGTGTAGTGGAAGTGTAGTTTAGTAGGCTGGAGGCTGTATAGCTGTATGGGTCTGTAGTTTTACTGATGAAAAAGACATTACAGACAAGACTTTACAATTTACATACATTTAAAAACATGAATATGTAATGTATCTATCAGTTCCACATACATGTCAGTACACACACTCAACCAGTAGGTCACATGTCAGTACACACACACAACCAGTAGGTCACATGTCAGTACATACACTCAACCAGTAGGTCACATGTCAGTACACACACTCAACCAGTAGGTCACATGTCAGTACACACACTCAACCAGTAGGTCACATGTCAGTACACACACACAACCAGTAGGTCACATGTCAGTACACACACTCAACCAGTAGGTCACATGTCAGTACACACACTCAACCAGTAGGTCACATGTCAGTACACACACACAACCAGTAGGTCACATGTCAGTACACACACACAACCAGTAGGTCACATGTCAGTACACACACTCAACCAGTAGGTCACATGTCAGTACACACACACAACCAGTAGGTCACATGTCAGTACACACACTCAACCAGTAGGTCACATGTCAGTACACGCACTCAACCAGTAGGTCACATGTCAGTACATACACACAACCAGTAGGTCACATGTCAGTACACACACTCAACCAGTAGGTCACATGTCAGTACACACACTCAACCAGTAGGTCACATGTCAGTACACACACTCAACCAGTAGGTCACATGTCAGTACACACACTCAACCAGTAGGTCACATGTCAGTACACACACTCAACCAGTAGGTCACATGTCAGTACACACACTCAACCAGTAGGTCACATGTCAGTACACACACACAACCAGTAGGTCACATGTCAGTACACACACACAACCAGTAGGTCACATGTCAGTACACACACTCAACCAGTAGGTCACATGTCAGTACACACACACAACCAGTAGGTCACATGTCAGTACACAGACTCAACCAGTAGGTCACATGTCAGTACATACACACAACCAGTAGGTCACATGTCAGTACACACACTCAACCAGTAGGTCACATGTCAGTACACACACTCAACCAGTAGGTCACATGTCAGTACACACACTCAACCAGTAGGTCACATGTCAGTACACACACACAACCAGTAGGTCACATGTCAGTACACACACACAACCAGTAGGTCACATGTCAGTACACACACTCAACCAGTAGGTCACATGTCAGTACATACACACAACCAGTAGGTCACATGTCAGTACACACACTCAACCAGTAGGTCACATGTCAGTACACACACTCAACCAGTAGGTCACATGTCAGTACACACACTCAACCAGTAGGTCACATGTCAGTACACACACACAACCAGTAGGTCACATGTCAGTACACACACTCAACCAGTAGGTCACATGTCAGTACACACACTCAACCAGTAGGTCACATGTCAGTACACACACTCAACCAGTAGGTCACATGTCAGTACACACACTCAACCAGTAGGTCACATGTCAGTACACACACTCAACCAGTAGGTCACATGTCAGTACACACACACAACCAGTAGGTCACATGTCAGTACACACACTCAACCAGTAGGTCACATGTCAGTACACACACTCAACCAGTAGGTCACATGTCAGTACACACACACAACCAGTAGGTCACATGTCAGTACACACACTCAACCAGTAGGTCACATGTCAGTACACACACTCAACCAGTAGGTCACATGTCAGTACACACACTCAACCAGTAGGTCACATGTCAGTACACACACTCAACCAGTAGGTCACATGTCAGTACACACACTCAACCAGTAGGTCACATGTCAGTACACACACAACCAGTAGGTCACATGTCAGTACACACACTCAACCAGTAGGTCACATGTCAGTACACACACACAACCAGTAGGTCACATGTCAGTACACACACTCAACCAGTAGGTCACATGTCAGTACACACACTCAACCAGTAGGTCACATGTCAGTACACACACTCAACCAGTAGGTCACATGTCAGTACACACACACAACCAGTAGGTCACATGTCAGTACACACACTCAACCAGTAGGTCACATGTCAGTACACACACTCAACCAGTAGGTCACATGTCAGTACACACACACAACCAGTAGGTCACATGTCACACACACAACCAGTAGGTCACATGTCAGTACACACACTCAACCAGTAGGTCACATGTCAGTACACACACTCAACCAGTAGGTCACATGTCAGTACACACACTCAACCAGTAGGTCACATGTCAGTACACACACTCAACCAGTAGGTCACATGTCAGTACATACACACAACCAGTAGGTCACATGGGGGAAAGGTGTTGTGCTGTGAGGTGTTGCTTTATTTGTTGTTTGAAACCAGGTTTGTTGTTTACTTGCGCTTTATAAGATGGATGGGAGTTCTGTGCACTCATAGCTCTGTATAATACTGTATATGAGATGGATGGGAGTTCTATGCACTCATAGCTCTGTATAATACTGTATATGAGATGGATGGGAGTTCTATGCACTCATAGCTCTGTATAATACTGTATATGAGATGGATGGGAGTTCTATGCACTCATAGCTCTGTATAATACTGTATATGAGATGGATGGGAGTTCTATGCACTCATAGCTCTGTATAATACTGTATATGAGATGGATGGGAGTTCTGTGCACTCATAGCTCTGTATAATACTGTATATGAGATGGATGGGAGTTCTGTGCACTCATAGCTCTGTATAATACTGTATATGAGATGGAAGGGAGTTCTATGCACTCATGGCTCTGTAAAATACTGTACATTTCCTTGAATTTGTTCTGGACCTGGGGACTGTGAAAAGACCTCTGGTGGCATGTCTGGTGGAGTAGGTGTGTGTGTCAGTGCTGTGTGTAAGTTGACTATGCAAACCATTTGGGATGTCCAACACATTGTTTCTTATAAAAACAAGAAGTGACAAAGTCAGTCTCCCCTCAACTCTTAGCGAAGAGAGACTGGCATGAATAGTATTAATATCAGCCCTCTGATTACAATGAAGAGCAAGACGTGCCGCTCTGTTCTGGGCTGCAGCTTAACTAGGTCTTTCTTTGCAGTACTGGACCACATGACTGGACAATAATCAAGAGAAGATAAAACTAGAGCCTGCAGGACTTGACCACATGACTGGACAATAATCAAGAGAAGATAAAACTAGAGCCTGCAGGACTTGACCATATGACTGGACAATAATCAAGAGAAGATAAAACTAGAGCCTGCAGGACTTGACCACATGACTGGACAATAATCAAGAGAAGATAAAACTAGAGCCTGCAGGACTTGACCACAAGACTGGACAATAATTAAGATAAAACTAGAGCTGGCAGAACTTGCTTTGTGGAGTGTGGTGTCAAAAAAGCAGAGCATCTCTTTACTACGGACAGACCTCTCCCCATCTCTTTACTACGGACAGACCTCTCCCCATCTCTTTACTACGGACAGACCTCTCCCCATCTCTTTACTACGGACAGACCTCTCCCCATCTCTTTACTACGGACAGACCTCTCCCCATCTCTTTACTACGGACAGACCTCTCCCCATCTCTTTACTACAGACAGACCTCTCCCCATCTCTTTACTACAGACAGACCTCTCCCCATCTCTTTACTACGGACAGACCTCTCCCCATCTCTTTACTACAGACAGACCTCTCCCCATCTCTTTACTACAGACAGACCTCTCCCCATCTCTTTACTACAGACAGACCTCTCCCCATCTCTTTACTACAGACAGACCTCTCCCCATCTCTTTACTACGGACAGACCTCTCCCCATCTCTTTACTACAGACAGACCTCTCCCCATCTCTTTACTACAGACAGACCTCTCCCCATCTCTTTACTACAGACAAACCTCTCCCCATCTTTACAACCATTGAATCTATATGTTTTGACCATGACAGTTTACAATCTAAGGTAACACCAAGTAATTGAGTCTCCTCAACTTGTTCAACAGCCACACCATTCATTACCAGATTCAGCTGAGCTCTAGAACTTAGGGAATGATTTGAATATCCTCCGTGCTCATCTGTTTACCGTTCCCAGGCCAGGAAGTCGATTCCCATCGACCGACTGGATCACCTGAGGTCACAGCTCAGTGTGACCACCCACCTGGATCTGATTGGCCAGCTGGAGGAAGTGGTCGCCAAGCTGGAGCCTCTAGACTCCGCCTCCAGCAGTCGCAGGAGCAGCATCTCCTCTCATGTGAGTCTGCCTGGAGGTCCTGTTTGTCCCTATCAGGACCCAGTAGTTCTGAACTATTAAAGGTAGTTGAAGAGATGTTATATTGGTATCTCACGATTTACAATATGTTCAGTGTATCTTAATTTGTATAGTGTCTACATAAAGACACTTTTATAACCCATACACAACACGGCAGGGTAGCCTAGTGGTTAGAGAGTTGGACTAGTAACCGAAAGGTTGCAAGTTCAAATCCCCGAGCTGACAAGGTACAAATCTGTCGTTCTGCCCCTGAACAGGCAGTTAACCCACTGTTCCTAGGCCGTCATTGAAAATAAGAATTTGTTCTTAACTGACTTGCCTAGTAAAATAAAGATAAAATAAAAAATAAAAACATGCAGGTCCTATTTGTCCCTATCAGGACCCAGTAGTTCTGAACTATTAAAGCATGCATACATAACAAGCAGTACAGAACATAAGCCTTTATGTCCTCCTTATGAATGTGTAATGAAGTCTTTGTTGGTACCCTCAATCTATTCTTTATTCAGGAGAGCTTCAACGTCCTGGACTGTGGCATCTACCGTGTCATTAGCCGGCGAGGCAGCCAATCAGACGAGGAGACCAGCTCCCTGGTCAGCCAATCGATGCTTGAGGAGGAGCGGCTGAAGGAGTTTAGCTTTGTTCAGGAGGAGGAGGAGCAGCAGGGGGCGGAGCATGGTAAGAGACTGGTCATAGGTTCTGTTTAATAACCCACCAATACCAGGAGGACGTTCTCTAACCAAACTGGGGGAGGGAGATAACAGTGTTTTGTAGCATTACGGTGGCGCGATTTCATTTTGTATGGGGAAGTCAAATGTGAATGAAACTACTGTATAATAAACCTCTTAATAGCATTACGGATCAGACCCTTTTTTTTCAATGTCAGATGAAAATGACATACCCAAATCTAACTTCCGGTAGCTCAGAAAACTGAAGCAAGGAGATGCGTATTCTTGATACTATTTGAAAGGAATCACTTTGAAGTTTGTGGAAATGTGTAATTAACGTAGGAGAATATAACACAATAGATCTGGTAAAAGATACAAATGCCTCCAACGTCACAAAAAACTATGACAAATGTTTTCAACTCGTGGGATGATGGGCGAGGTGAGTGGTGCTGCCATGTGATAAGCAGTGTCCACTTTGTCAAAGGCAGGGGTGTTAAATATGTTGCTTGTCCATTCCCAGCATGCCTCTCTCCATGGTGCTGTTGGAGAGGCTCAATGTAGCAGATATAAGCCTATGGTAGGAAGAATATAACACCATTTAGTTCTGGCAAAATATAATAAAAAAAACAAATTCAAACTGTAGAACCCAGTTCCGACCATTTTGAATGTAAAAATGAATTTTAATCAAACACAACTAAGCTATATTTTATCTCCGGATGACAAATCAGAGCAAGATGACTGAATGTAAAGTACATTATTTACCTTCAGAGGTGAATATATCAAACCAGTTGCTGTGATATAAGTGTTTTGTTGATGTGCATTATCCTCAAACAATAGCATGGTATTATTTCTTACTGTAATAGCTACTGTAAATAGAACACCGGCAGTTAGATTTATAATAATTTAAGCTTTCTGTCCATAGAAATCTTTCCCAGAAAGTTGGCTGTTGTTTACAACGTCATTCTAGTCACATGATCGAGTTTGGGGTTTAGGGACACCGATCCAGTAGTATCGTCCTCTACACATTTACCACATCAGTTTAGGGACACCGATCCAGTAGTATCGTCCTCTACACATTTACCACATCAGTTTAGGGACACCGATCCAGTAGTATCGTCCTCTACACATCAGTTTAGGGACACCGATCCAGTAGTATCGTCCTCTACACATCAGTTTAGGGACACCGATCCAGTAGTATCGTCCTCTACACATGTTTAGGGACACCGATCCAGTTGTATCGTCCTCTACACATGTTTAGGGACACCGATCCAGTAGTATCGTCCTCTACACATTTAACCACATCAGTTTAGGGACACCGATCCAGTAGTATCGTCCTCTACACATGTTTAGGGACACCGATCCAGTAGTATCGTCCTCTACACATGTTTAGGGACACCGATCCAGTAGTATCGTCCTCTACACATGTTTAGGGACACCGATCCAGTAGTATCGTCCTCTACACATGTTTAGGGACACCGATCCAGTAGTATCGTCCTCTACACATTTACCACATCAGTTTAGGGACACCGATCCAGTAGTATCGTCCTCTACACATCAGTTTAGGGACACCGATCCAGTACTATCGTCCTCTACACATGTTTAGGGACACCGATCCAGTAGTATCGTCCTCTACACATGTTTAGGGACACCGATCCAGTAGTATCGTCCTCTACACATTTACCACATCAGTTTAGGGACACCGATCCAGTAGTATCGTCCTCTACACATGTTTAGGGTCACCGATCCAGTAGTATCGTCCTCTACACATGTTTAGGGACACCGATCCAGTAGTATCGTCCTCTACACATGTTTAGGGACACCGATCCAGTAGTATCGTCCTCTACACGTGTTTAGGGACACCGATCCAGTAGTATCATCCTCTACACATTTACCACATCACTTTAGGGACACCGATCCAGTAGTATCGTCCTCTACACATTTACCACATCAGTTTAGGGACACCGATCCAGTAGTATCGTCCTCTACACATGTTTAGGGACACCGATCCAGTAGTATCGTCCTCTACACATTTACCACATCAGTTTAGGGACACCGATCCAGTAGTATCGTCCTCTACACATTTACCACATCAGTTTAGGGACACCGATCCAGTAGTATCGTCCTCTACACATGTTTAGGGACACTGATCCAGTAGTATCGTCCTCTACACATTTAACCACATCAGTTTAGGGACACCGATCCAGTAGTATCGTCCTCTACACATTTACCACATCAGTTTAGGGACACCGATCCAGTAGTATCGTCCTCTACACATCAGTTTAGGGACACCGATCCAGTAGTATCGTCCTCTACACATCAGTTTAGGGACACCGATCCAGTAGTATCGTCCTCTACACATGTTTAGGGACACCGATCCAGTTGTATCGTCCTCTACACATGTTTAGGGACACCGATCCAGTAGTATCGTCCTCTACACATTTACCACATCAGTTTAGGGACACCGATCCAGTAGTATCGTCCTCTACACATTTAACCACATCAGTTTAGGGACACCGATCCAGTAGTATCGTCCTCTACACATGTTTAGGGACACCGATCCAGTAGTGTCGTCCTCTACACATGTTTAGGGACACCGATCCAGTAGTATCGTCCTCTACACATGTTTAGGGACACCGATCCAGTAGTATCGTCCTCTACACATTTACCACATCAGTTTAGGGACACCGATCCAGTAGTATCGTCCTCTACACATTTACCACATCAGTTTAGGGACACCGATCCAGTAGTATCGTCCTCTACACATGTTTAGGGACACCGATCCAGTAGTATCATCCTCTACACATTTACCACATCAGTTTAGGGACACCGATCCAGTAGTATCATCCTCTACACATTTACCACATCAGTTTAGGGACACCGATCCAGTAGTATCGTCCTCTACACATTTACCACATCAGTTTAGGGACACCGATCCAGTAGTATCGTCCTCTACACATGTTTAGGGACACCGATCCAGTAGTATCATCCTCTACACATTTACCACATCAGTTTAGGGACACCGATCCAGTAGTATCGTCCTCTCCACATTTACCACATCAGTTTAGGGACACCGATCCAGTAGTATCGTCCTCTACACATTTACCACATCAGTTTAGGGACACCGATCCAGTAGTATCGTCCTCTACACATTTAACCACATCAGTTTAGGGACACCGATCCAGTAGTATCGTCCTCTACACATTTACCACATCAGTTTAGGGACACCGATCCAGTAGTATCGTCCTCTACACATGTTTAGGGACACCGATCCAGTAGTATCGTCCTCTACACATTTAACCACATCAGTTTAGGGACACCGATCCAGTAGTATCGTCCTCTACACATGTTTAGGGACACCGATCCAGTAGTATCGTCCTCTACACATGTTTAGGGACACCGATCCAGTAGTATCGTCCTCTACACATGTTTAGGGACACCGATCCAGTAGTATCGTCCTCTACACATGTTTAGGGACACCGATCCAGTAGTATCGTCCTCTACACATTTACCACATCAGTTTAGGGACACCGATCCAGTAGTATCGTCCTCTACACATCAGTTTAGGGACACCGATCCAGTACTATCGTCCTCTACACATGTTTAGGGACACCGATCCAGTAGTATCGTCCTCTACACATGTTTAGGGACACCGATCCAGTAGTATCGTCCTCTACACATTTACCACATCAGTTTAGGGACACCGATCCAGTAGTATCGTCCTCTACACATTTACCACATCAGTTTAGGGACACCGATCCAGTAGTATCGTCCTCTACACATGTTTAGGGACACCGATCCAGTAGTATCATCCTCTACACATTTACCACATCAGTTTAGGGACACCGATCCAGTAGTATCGTCCTCTACACATGTTTAGGGTCACCGATCCAGTAGTATCGTCCTCTACACATGTTTAGGGACACCGATCCAGTAGTATCGTCCTCTACACATGTTTAGGGACACCGATCCAGTAGTATCGTCCTCTACACATGTTTAGGGACACCGATCCAGTAGTATCATCCTCTACACATTTACCTCATCATGTTTAGGGACACCGATCCAGTAGTATCGTCCTCTACACATTTACCACATCAGTTTAGGGACACCGATCCAGTAGTATCGTCCTCTACACATGTTTAGGGACACCGATCCAGTAGTATCGTCCTCTACACATTTACCACATCAGTTTAGGGACACC
The DNA here is from genome assembly GCF_034236695.1 of Oncorhynchus nerka. Taxonomy (NCBI): domain Eukaryota; kingdom Metazoa; phylum Chordata; class Actinopteri; order Salmoniformes; family Salmonidae; genus Oncorhynchus; species Oncorhynchus nerka. The sequence continues at coordinate 8,506,193 of NC_088412.1, read as the reverse complement.
GATCCAGTAGTATCGTCCTCTACACATTTACCACATCAGTTTAGGGACACCGATCCAGTAGTATCGTCCTCTACACATGTTTAGGGACACTGATCCAGTAGTATCGTCCTCTACACATTTAACCACATCAGTTTAGGGACACCGATCCAGTAGTATCGTCCTCTACACATTTACCACATCAGTTTAGGGACACCGATCCAGTAGTATCGTCCTCTACACATCAGTTTAGGGACACCGATCCAGTAGTATCGTCCCTCTACACATGTTTAGGACACCGATCCAGTAGTATCGCCCTCTACACATTTACACATCAGTTTAGGGACACCGATCCAGTAGTATCGTCCTCTACACATTTACCACATCAGTTTAGGGACACCGATCCAGTAGTATCGTCCTCTACACATGTTTAGGGACACCGATCCAGTAGTATCGTCCCTCTACACATGTTTAGGGACACCGATCCAGTAGTATCGTCCTCTACACATTTACCACATCAGTTTAGGGACACCGATCAGTAGTATCGTCCTCTACACATTTACCACATGTTTAGGGACACCGATCCAGTAGTATCGTCCTCTACACATGTTTAGGGACACCGATCCAGTAGTATCGTCCTCTACACATTTACCACATCAGTTTAGGGACACCGATCCAGTAGTATCGTCCTCTACACATTTACCACATCAGTTTAGGGACACCGATCCAGTAGTATCGTCCTCTACACATGTTTAGGGACACCGATCCAGTAGTATCGTCCTCTACACATGTTTAGGGACACTGATCCAGTAGTATCGTCCTCTACACATTTAACCACATCAGTTTAGGGACACCGATCCAGTAGTATCGTCCTCTACACATTTACCACATCAGTTTAGGGACACCGATCCAGTAGTATCGTCCTCTACACATGTTTAGGGACACCGATCCAGTAGTATCGTCCTCTACACATTTAACCACATCAGTTTAGGGACACCGATCCAGTAGTATCGTCCTCTACACATTTACCACATCAGTTTAGGGACACCGATCCAGTAGTATCGTCCTCTACACATCAGTTTAGGGACACCGATCCAGTACTATCGTCCTCTACACATGTTTAGGGACACCGATCCAGTAGTATCGTCCTCTACACATGTTTAGGGACACCGATCCAGTAGTATCGTCCTCTACACATTTACCACATCAGTTTAGGGACACCGATCCAGTAGTATCGTCCTCTACACATTTACCACATCAGTTTAGGGACACCGATCCAGTAGTATCGTCCTCTACACATGTTTAGGGACACCGATCCAGTAGTATCATCCTCTACACATTTACCACATCAGTTTAGGGACACCGATCCAGTAGTATCGTCCTCTACACATGTTTAGGGTCACCGATCCAGTAGTATCGTCCTCTACACATGTTTAGGGACACCGATCCAGTACACATGTTTAGGGACACCGATCCAGTAGTATCGTCCTCTACACATGTTTAGGGACACCGATCCAGTAGTATCGTCCTCTACACATGTTTAGGGACACCGATCCAGTAGTATCGTCCTCTACACATCAGTTTAGGGACACCGATCCAGTAGTATCGTCCTCTACACATGTTTAGGGACACCGATCCAGTAGTATCGTCCTCTACACATGTTTAGGGACACCGATCCAGTAGTATCGTCCTCTACACATTTACCACATCAGTTTAGGGACACCGATCCAGTAGTATCGTCCTCTACACATGTTTAGGGACACCGATCCAGTAGTATCGTCCTCTACACATGTTTAGGGACACCGATCCAGTAGTATCGTCCTCTACACATGTTTAGGGACACCGATCCAGTAGTATCGTCCTCTACACATGTTTAGGGACACCGATCCAGTAGTATCGTCCTCTACACATGTTTAGGGACACCGATCCAGTAGTATCGTCCTCTACACATGTTTAGGGACACCGATCCAGTAGTATCGTCCTCTACACATTTACCACATCAGTTTAGGGACACCGATCCAGTAGTATCGTCCTCTACACATTTACCACATCAGTTTAGGGACACCGATCCAGTAGTATCGTCCTCTACACATTTACCACATCAGTTTAGGGACACCGATCCAGTAGTATCGTCCTCTACACATTTACCACATCAGTTTAGGGACACCGATCCAGTAGTATCGTCCTCTACACATGTTTACCGACATACACATGTTTAGGGACACCGATCCAGTAGTATCGTCCTGCACATTTACCACATCAGTTTAGGGACACCGATCCAGTAGTATCGTCCTCTACATTTACCACATCAGTTTAGGGACACCGATCCAGTAGTATCGTCCTCTACACATGTTTAGGGACACCGATCCAGTAGTATCGTCCTCTACACATGTTTAGGGACACCGATCCAGTAGTATCGTCCCTCTACACATTTACCACATCAGTTTAGGGACACGATCCAGTAGTATCGTCCTCTGCACATTTACCACATCAGTTTAGGGACACCGATCCAGTAGTATCGTCTACACATTTACACATGTTTAGGGACACCGATCCAGTAGTATCGTCCTCTACACATTTACCACATCAGTTTAGGGACACCGATCCAGTAGTATCGTCCTCTACACATCAGTTTAGGGACACCGATCCAGTAGTATCGTCCCTCATTTACACATGTTTAGGGACACCGATCCAGTAGTATCGTCCTCTACACATGTTTAGGGACACCGATCCAGTAGTATCGTCCTACACATTTACCACATCAGTTTAGGGACACCGATCCAGTAGTATCGTCCTCTACACATTTACCACATCAGTTTAGGGACACCGATCCAGTAGTATCGTCCTCTACACATGTTTAGGGACACCGATCCAGTAGTATCGTCCTCTACACATACCACATCAGTTTTTAGGGACACCGATCCAGTAGTATCGTCCTCTACACATGTTTAGGGACACCGATCCAGTAGTATCGTCCTCTACACATGTTTAGGGACACCGATCCATACACATGTTTAGGGACACCGATCCAGTAGTATCGTCCTCTACACATGTTTAGGGTCACCGATCCATCGTCCTCTACACATCAGTTTAGGGACACCGATCCAGTAGTATCGTCCCTCTACACATCAGTTTAGGGACACCGATCCAGTAGTATCGTCCTCTACACATGTTTAGGGACACCGATCCAGTAGTATCGTCCCTCATTTACCACATGTTTAGGGACACCGATCCAGTAGTATCGTCCTCTACACATTTACCACATCAGTTTAGGGACACCGATCCAGTAGTATCGTCTCTACACATGTTTAGGACACCGATCCATCGTCCTCTACACATGTTTAGGGACACCGATCCAGTAGTATCGTCCTCTACACATTTACCACATCAGTTTAGGGACACCGATCCAGTAGTATCGTCCTCTACACATGTTTAGGGACACCGATCCAGTAGTATCGTCCTCTACACATTTACATCAGTTTAGGGACACCGATCCAGTAGTATCGTCCTCTACACATGTTTTTAGTATCGTCCTCTACACACATGTTTAGGGACACCGATCCAGTAGTATCGTCCTCTACACATGTTTAGGGACACCGATCCAGTAGTATCGTCCTCTACACATGTTTAGGGACACCGATCCAGTAGTATCGTCCTCTACACATGTTTAGGGACACCGATCCAGTAGTATCGTCCTCTACACATTTAACCACATCAGTTTAGGGACACCGATCCAGTAGTATCGTCCTCTACACATGTTTAGGGACACCACATGTCCTCTACACATGTTTAGGGACACCGATCCAGTAGTATCGTCCTCTACACATTTACCACATCAGTTTAGGGACACCGATCCAGTAGTATCGTCCTCTACACATGTTTAGGGACACCGATCCAGTAGTATCGTCCTCTACACATGTTTAGGGACACCGATCCAGTAGTATCGTCCTCTACACATTTACCACATCAGTTTAGGGACACCGATCCAGTAGTATCGTCCTCTACACATGTTTAGGGACACCGATCCAGTCCTCTACACATGTTTATCGTATCGTCCTCTACACATGTTTAGGGACACCGATCCAGTAGTATCGTCCTCTACACATGTTTAGGGACACCGATCCAGTAGTATCGTCCTCTACACATGTTTACCACATCAGTTTAGGGACACCGATCCAGTAGTATCGTCCTCTACACATTTACCACATCAGTTTAGGGACACCGATCCAGTAGTATCGTCCTCTAACCACATGTTTAGGGACACCGATCCAGTAGTATATCGTCCTCTACACATTTACCACATCAGTTTAGGGACACCGATCCAGTAGTATCGTCCTCTACACATTTACCACATCAGTTTAGGGACACCGATCCAGTAGTATCGTCCTCTACACATGTTTAGGGACACCGATCCAGTAGTATCGTCCTCTACACATGTTTAGGGACACCGATCCAGTAGTATCGTCCTCTACACATGTTTAGTTTAGGGACACCGATCCAGTAGTATCGTCCTCTACACATTTACCACATCAGTTTAGGGACACCGATCCAGTAGTATCGTCCTCTACACATTTACACATGTTTAGGGACACCGATCCAGTAGTATCGTCCTCTACACATGTTTAGGGACACGATCCAGTAGTATCGTCCTCTACACATTTACCACATCAGTTTAGGGACACCGATCCAGTAGTATCGTCCTCTACACATTTACCACATCAGTTTAGGGACACCGATCCAGTAGTATCGTCCTCTACACATGTTTAGGGACACCGATCCAGTAGTATCGTCTCTCATTTAACCACATCAGTTTAGGGACACCGATCCAGTAGTATCGTCCTCTACACATTTCATCAGTTTAGGGACACCGATCCAGTAGTATCGTCCTCTACACATCAGTTTAGGGACACCGATCCAGTAGTATCGTCCTCTACACATGTTTAGGGACACCGATCCAGTAGTATCGTCCTCTACACATGTTTAGGGACACCGATCCAGTAGTATCGTCTCTACACATTTACCACATCAGTTTAGGGACACCGATCCAGTAGTATCGTCCTCATTTACACATCAGTTTAGGGACACCGATCCAGTAGTATCGTCCTCTACACATGTTTAGGGACACCGATCCAGTAGTATCGTCCTCTCTACCACATGTTTAGGGACACCGATCCAGTAGTATCGTCCTCATTTACACATGTTTAGGGACACCGATCCAGTAGTATCGTCCTCTCATTTACCACATGTTTAGGGACACCGATCCAGTAGTATCGTCCTCTACACATGTTTAGGGACACCGATCCATCGTCCTCTACACATGTTTAGGGACACCGATCCAGTAGTATCGTCCTCATGTTTAGGGACACATTTAACCACATCAGTTTAGGGACACCGATCCAGTATCGTCGTCCTCTACACATGTTTAGGGACACCGATCCAGTAGTATCGTCCTCTACACATGTTTAGGGACACCGATCCAGTAGTATCGTCCTCTACACATTTACCACATCAGTTTAGGGACACCGATCCAGTAGTATCGTCCTCTACACATGTTTAGTTTAGGGACACCGATCCAGTAGTATCGTCCTCTACACATGTTTAGGGACACCGATCCAGTAGTATCGTCCTCTACACATGTTTAGGGACACCGATCCAGTAGTATCGTCTCTCTACACATGTTTAGGGACACCGATCCAGTAGTATCGTCCTCTCTACACATGTTTAGGGACACCGATCCAGTAGTATCGTCCTCTACACATGTTTAGGGACACCGATCCAGTAGTATCGTCCTCTACACATTTACCACATCAGTTTAGGGACACCGATCCAGTAGTATCGTCCTCTACACATTTACCACATCAGTTTAGGGACACCGATCCAGTAGTATCGTCCTCTACACATCAGTTTAGGGACACCGATCCAGTAGTATCGTCCTCTACACATTTACCACATCAGTTTAGGGACACCGATCCAGTAGTATCGCCCCTCTACCACATGTTTAGGGACACCGATCCAGTAGTATCGTCCTCTACACATGTTTAGGGACACCGATCCAGTAGTATCGTCCTCTACACATTTACCACATCAGTTTAGGGACACCGATCCAGTAGTATCGTCCTCTACACATGTTTAGGGACACCGATCCAGTAGTATCGTCCTCTACACATGTTTAGGGACACCGATCCAGTAGTATCGTCCTCTACACATTTAACCACATGTTTAGGGACACCGATCCAGTAGTATCGTCCTCTACACATGTTTAGGGACACCGATCCAGTAGTATCGTCCTCTACACATGTTTAGGGACACCGATCCAGTAGTATCGTCCTCTACACATGTTTAGGGACACCGATCCAGTAGTATCGTCCTCTACACATGTTTAGGGACACCGATCCAGTAGTATCGTCCTCTACACATTTACCACATCAGTTTAGGGACACCGATCCAGTAGTATCGTCCTCTACACATGTTTAGGGACACCGATCCAGTAGTATCGTCTCTACACATGTTTAGGGACACCGATCCATCGTCCTCTACATTTACACATCAGTTTAGGGACACCGATCCAGTATCGTCCTCTACACATGTTTAGGGACACCGATCCAGTAGTATCTCCTCTACCACATGTTTAGGGACACCGATCCAGTAGTATCGTCCTCTACACATCAGTTTAGGGACACCGATCCAGTAGTATCGTCCTCTACACATGTTTAGGGACACCGATCCAGTAGTATCGTCTCTCTACCACATGTTTAGGGACACCGATCCAGTAGTATCGTCCTCTACACATGTTTAGGGACACCGATCCAGTAGTATCGTCCTCTACACATTTACACATCAGTTTAGGGACACCGATCCAGTAGTATCGTCCTCTACACATTTACCACATCAGTTTAGGGACACCGATCCAGTAGTATCGTCACATTTACCACATCAGTTTAGGGACACCGATCCAGTAGTATCGTCCTCTACACATTTACCACATCAGTTTAGGGACACCGATCCAGTAGTATCGTCCTCTACACATGTTTAGGGACACCGATCCAGTAGTATCGTCCTCTACACATGTTTAGGGACACCGATCCAGTAGTATCGTCCTCTGCACATTTAACCACATCAGTTTAGGGACACCGATCCAGTAGTGTCGTCCTCTACACATTTACCACATCAGTTTAGGGACACCGATCCAGTAGTATCGTCCTCTACACATGTTTAGGGACACCGATCCAGTAGTATCGTCCTCTACACATGTTTAGGGACACGATCCAGTAGTATCGTCCCTCATTTACCACATCAGTTTAGGGACACCGATCCAGTAGTATCGTCCTCTACACATTTACCACATCAGTTTAGGGACACCGATCCAGTAGTATCGTCCTCTACACATGTTTAGGGACACCGATCCAGTAGTATCGTCCTCTACACATTTAACCACATCAGTTTAGGGACACCGATCCAGTAGTATCGTCCTCTACACATTTACCACATCAGTTTAGGGACACCGATCCAGTAGTATCGTCCTCTACACATCAGTTTAGGGACACCGATCCAGTACTATCGTCCTCTACACATGTTTAGGGACACCGATCCAGTAGTATCGTCCTCTACACATGTTTAGGGACACCGATCCAGTAGTATCGTCCTCTACACATTTACCACATCAGTTTAGGGACACCGATCCAGTAGTATCGTCCTCTACACATTTACCACATCAGTTTAGGGACACCGATCCAGTAGTATCGTCCTCTACACATGTTTAGGGACACCGATCCAGTAGTATCATCCTCTACACATTTACCACATCAGTTTAGGGACACCGATCCAGTAGTATCGTCCTCTACACATGTTTAGGGACACCGATCCAGTAGTATCGTCCTCTACACATGTTTAGGGACACCGATCCAGTAGTATCGTCCTCTACACATGTTTAGGGACACCGATCCAGTAGTATCGTCCTCTACACATGTTTAGGGACACCGATCCAGTAGTATCGTCCTCTACACATGTTTAGGGACACCGATCCAGTAGTATCGTCCTCTACACACACATGTTTAGGGACACCGATCCAGTAGTATCGTCCTCTACACATGTTTAGGGACACGATCCAGTAGTATCGTCCTCTCATTTACCACATCAGTTTAGGGACACCGATCCAGTAGTATCGTCCTCATGTTTAGGGACACATCCAGTATCGTTTAGGGACACCGATCAGTAGTATCGTCCTCTACACATTTACACCACATCGTCCTCTACACATGTTTAGGGACACCGATCCAGTAGTATCGTCCTCTACACATGTTTAGGGACACCGATCCAGTTTCGTCCTCTACACATCAGTTTAGGGACACCGATCCAGTAGTATCGTCCTCTACACATGTTTAGGGACACCGATCCAGTAGTATCGTCCTCTACACATGTTTAGGGACACCGACATCGTCCCTCATTTACCACATGTTTAGGGACACCGATCCAGTAGTATCGTCCTCTACACATTTACCACATCAGTTTAGGGACACCGATCCAGTAGTATCGTCCTCTACACATGTTTAGGGACACCGATCCAGTAGTATCGTCCTCTCTACACATGTTTAGGGACACCGATCCAGTAGTATCGTCCTCTACACATCAGTTTAGGGACACCGATCCAGTAGTATCGTCCTCTACACATGTTTAGGGACACCGATCCAGTAGTATCGTCCTCTACACATGTTTAGGGACACCGATCAGTAGTATCGTCCTCTCATTTAACACATCAGTTTAGGGACACCGATCCAGTAGTATCGTCCTCTCATTTACCACATCAGTTTAGGGACACCGATCCAGTAGTATCGTCCTCTACACATGTTTAGGGACACCGATCCAGTAGTATCGTCCTCTACACATGTTTAGGGACACCGATCCAGTAGTATCGTCCTCTACACATTTACCACATACACAGTTTAGGGACACCGATCCAGTAGTATCGTCCTCTACACATTTAACCACATCAGTTTAGGGACACCGATCCAGTAGTATCGTCCTCTCATTTACACATGTTTAGGGACACCGATCCAGTAGTATCGTCGTCTACACATTTACCACATCAGTTTAGGGACACCGATCCAGTAGTATCGTCCTCTACACATGTTTAGGGACACCGATCCAGTAGTATCGTCCTCTACACATGTTTAGGGACACCGATCCAGTAGTATCGTCCTCTCATTTACACATCAGTTTAGGGACACCGATCCAGTAGTATCGTCCTCTACACATGTTTAGGGACACCGATCCAGTAGTATCGTCCTCTACACATGTTTAGGGACACCGATCAGTAGTATCGTCCTCTACACATGTTTAGGGACACCGATCCAGTAGTATCGTCTCTCATTTACCACATCAGTTTAGGGACACCGATCCAGTAGTATCGTCCTCTCATTTACCACATCAGTTTAGGGACACCGATCCAGTAGTATCGTCCTCTACACATGTTTAGGGACACCGATCCAGTAGTATCGTCCCTACACATTTACACATGTTTAGGGACACCGATCCAGTAGTATCGTCCTCTACACATGTTTAGGGACACATCAGTTTAGGGACACCGATCCAGTAGTATCGTCCTCTACACATGTTTAGGGACACCGATCCAGTAGTATCGTCCTCTACACATGTTTAGGGACACCGATCCAGTAGTATCGTCCTCTCATTTACCACATGTTTAGGGACACCGATCCAGTAGTATCGTCCTCTACACATTTACCACATCAGTTTAGGGACACCGATCCAGTAGTATCGTCCTCTACACATTTACCACATCAGTTTAGGGACACCGATCCAGTAGTATCGTCCTCTACACATTTACCACATCAGTTTAGGGACACCGATCCAGTAGTATCGTCCTCTACACATGTTTAGGGACACCGATCCAGTAGTATCGTCCTCTACACATGTTTAGGGACACCGATCCAGTAGTATCGTCCTCTACACATGTTTAGGGACACCGATCCAGTAGTATCGTCCTCTACACATTTACCACATCAGTTTAGGGACACCGATCCAGTAGTATCGTCCTCTACACATGTTTAGGGACACCGATCCAGTAGTATCGTCCTCATTTACCACATGTTTAGGGACACCGATCCAGTAGTATCGTCCTCTACACATTTACCACATCAGTTTAGGGACACCGATCCAGTAGTATCGTCCTCTACACATCAGTTTAGGGACACCGATCCAGTAGTATCGTCCTCTACACATGTTTAGGGACACCGATCCAGTAGTATCGTCCTCTACACATGTTTAGGGACACCGATCCAGTAGTATCGTCCTCTACACATTTTTACATCAGTTTAGGGACACCGATCCAGTAGTATCGTCCTCTACACATGTTTAGGGACACGATCCAGTAGTATCGTCCCTCTACACATGTTTAGGGACACCGATCCAGTAGTATCGTCCTCTACACATGTTTAGGGACACCGATCCAGTAGTATCGTCCTCTACACATCAGTTTATCAGTTTAGGGACACCGATCCAGTAGTATCTCTCTACACATGTTTAGGGACACCGATCCAGTAGTATCGTCCTCTACACATGTTTAGGGACACCGATCCAGTAGTATCGTCCTCTCATTTACCACATGTTTAGGGACACCGATCCAGTAGTATCGTCCTCTACACATGTTTAGGGACACCGACATCGTCCTCTACACATGTTTAGGGACACCGATCCAGTAGTATCGTCCTCTACACATGTTTAGGGACACCGATCCAGTAGTATCGTCCTCTACACATGTTTAGGGTCACCTCAGTAGTATCGTCCTCTACACATGTTTAGGGACACCGATCCAGTAGTATCGTCCTCTACACATTTACCACATCAGTTTAGGGACACCGATCCAGTAGTATCGTCCCTCTACACATGTTTAGGGACACCGATCCAGTAGTATCGTCCTCTACACATGTTTAGGGACACCATCGTCTCTCATGTTTAGGGACACCGATCCAGTAGTATCGTCCTCTACACATGTTTAGGGACACCGATCCAGTAGTATCGTCCATTTCTACACATGTTTAGGGACACCGATCCAGTAGTATCGTCCTCTCACATTTACCACATCAGTTTAGGGACACCGATCCAGTAGTATCGTCCTCTACACATGTTTAGGGACACCACATCGTCCTCTACACATGTTTAGGGACACCGATCCAGTAGTATCGTCCTCTACACATTTACCACATCAGTTTAGGGACACCGATCCAGTAGTATCGTCCTCTCACATTTACCACATCAGTTTAGGGACACCGATCCAGTAGTATCGTCCTCTACACATGTTTAGGGACACCGATCCAGTAGTATCGTCTCTCATTTACCACATCAGTTTAGGGACACCGATCCAGTAGTATCGTCCTCTACACACAGTTTAGGGACACCGATCCAGTAGTATCGTCCTCTACACATGTTTAGGGACACCGATCCAGTAGTATCGTCCTCTACACATGTTTAGGGACACATCAGTTTAGGTTTAGGGACACCGATCCAGTAGTATCGTCCTCTACACATTTACCACATCAGTTTAGGGACACCGATCCAGTAGTATCGTCCTCTACACATGTTTAGGGACACCGATCCAGTAGTATCGTCCTCTACACATGTTTAGGGACACCGATCCAGTAGTATCGTCCTCTACACATTTACCACATCAGTTTAGGGACACCGATCCAGTAGTATCGTCCTCTACACATGTTTAGGGACACCGATCCAGTAGTATCGTCCTCTACACATGTTTAGGGACACCGATCCAGTAGTATCGTCCTCTACACATTTAACCACATCAGTTTAGGGACACCGATCCAGTAGTATCGTCCTCTACACATTTACCACATCAGTTTAGGGACACCGATCCAGTAGTATCGTCCTCTACACATGTTTAGGGACACCGATCCAGTAGTATCGTCCTCTACACATGTTTAGGGACACCGATCCAGTAGTATCGTCCTCTCATCAGTTTAGGGACACCACATACACATGTTTAGGGACACCGATCCAGTAGTATCGTCCTCTACACATGTTTAGGGACACCGATCCAGTAGTATCGTCCTCTCACATTTACCACATCAGTTTAGGGACACCGATCCAGTAGTATCGTCCTCTCATTTACCACATCAGTTTAGGGACACCGATCCAGTAGTATCGTCCTCTACACATGTTTAGGGACACCGATCCAGTAGTATCGTCCTCTACACATGTTTAGGACACCATCCAGTATCGTCCTCTACACATGTTTAGGGACACCGATCCAGTAGTATCGTCCCTCTACACATGTTTAGGGACACCGATCCAGTAGTATCGTCCTCTACACATGTTTAGGGACACCGATCCAGTAGTATCGTCCTCTACACATGTTTAGGGACACCGATCCAGTAGTATCGTCCTCTACACATGTTTAGGGACACCGATCCAGTAGTATCGTCCTCTACACATTTAACCACATCAGTTTAGGGACACCGATCCAGTAGTATCGTCCTCTACACATTTAACCCTCATGTTTAGGGACACCGATCCAGTAGTATCGTCTCTCATTTACCACATCAGTTTAGGGACACCGATCCAGTAGTATCGTCCTCTACACATGTTTAGGGACACCGATCCAGTAGTATCGTCCTCTACACATGTTTAGGGACACCGATCCAGTAGTATCGTCCTCTACACATGTTTAGGGACACCGATCCAGTAGTATCGTCCTCTACACATTTACCACATCAGTTTAGGGACACCGATCCAGTAGTATCGTCCTCATTTACACATGTTTAGGGACACCGATCCAGTAGTATCGTCCTTTACCACATGTTTAGGGACACCGATCCACATGTTTAGGGACACCGATCCAGTAGTATCGTCCTCTACACATTTACCACATCAGTTTAGGGACACCGATCCAGTAGTATCGTCCTCTACACATGTTTAGGGACACCGATCCAGTAGTATCGTCCTCTACACATGTTTAGGGACACCGATCCAGTAGTATCGTCCTCTACACATTTACCACATCAGTTTAGGGACACCGATCCAGTAGTATCGTCCTCTACACATTTACACATGTTTAGGGACACCGATCCAGTAGTATCGTCCTCTACACACATCCAGTTTAGGGACATCAGTTTAGGGACACCGATCCAGTAGTATCGTCCTCTCTACACATGTTTAGGGACACCGATCCAGTAGTATCGTCCTCTACACATGTTTAGGGACACCGATCCAGTAGTATCGTCCTCTCACATTTACACATGTTTAGGGACACCGATCCACGATAGTATCGTCCTCTACACATGTTTAGGGACACCGATCAGTAGTATCGTCCTCTACACATGTTTAGGGACACCGATCCAGTAGTATCGTCCCTCATTTACACATGTTTAGGGACACCGATCCAGTAGTATCGTCCTCTACACATTTACCACATGTTTAGGGACACCGATCCAGTAGTATCGTCCTCATGTTTACACATCAGTTTAGGGACACCGATCCATCGTCCTCTACACATGTTTAGGGACACCGATCCAGTAGTATCGTCCTCTACACATGTTTAGGGACACCGATCCAGTAGTATCGTCCTCTACACATGTTTAGGGACACATTTACCACATTTACCACATGTTTAGGGACACCGATCCAGTAGTATCGTCCTCTACACATGTTTAGGGACACCGATCCAGTAGTATCGTCCCTCATTTACACATGTTTAGGGACACCGATCCAGTTTCATCCTCTACACATTTACCACATCAGTTTAGGGACACCGATCCAGTAGTATCGTCCTCTACACATTTACCACATCAGTTTAGGGACACCGATCCAGTAGTATCGTCGTCATTTCTACACATGTTTAGGGACACCGATCCAGTAGTATCGTCCTCTACACATGTTTAGGGACACCGATCCAGTAGTATCGTCCTCTACACATGTTTAGGGACACCGATCCAGTAGTATCGTCCTCTACACATGTTTAGGGACACCGATCCAGTAGTATCGTCCTCCACATTTACCACATCAGTTTAGGGACACCGATCCAGTAGTATCGTCCTCTACACATTTACCACATCAGTTTAGGGACACCGATCCAGTAGTATCGTCCTCTACACATTTTAGGGACACACATCAGTTTAGGGACACCGATCCAGTAGTATCGTCCTCTACACATTTACCACATCAGTTTAGGGACACCGATCCAGTAGTATCGTCCTCTACACATTTAACCACATCAGTTTAGGGACACCGATCCAGTAGTATCGTCCTCTACACATTTACCACATCAGTTTAGGGACACCGATCCAGTAGTATCGTCCTCTACACATTTACCACATCAGTTTAGGGACACCGATCCAGTAGTATCGTCCTCTACACATGTTTAGGGACACCGATCCAGTAGTATCGTCCTCTACACATTTACCACATCAGTTTAGGGACACCGATCCAGTAGTATCGTCCTCTACACATGTTTAGGGACACCGATCCAGTAGTATCGTCCTCTACACATGTTTACCGATCCATCGTCCTCTACACATGTTTAGGGACACCGATCCAGTAGTATCGTCCTCTACACATTTACCACATCAGTTTAGGGACACCGATCCAGTAGTATCGTCCTCTACACATTTACCACATCAGTTTAGGGACACCGATCCAGTAGTATCGTCCTCTACACATTTACCACATCAGTTTAGGGACACCGATCCAGTAGTATCGTCCTCTACACATGTTTAGGGACACCGATCCAGTAGTATCGTCCTCTACACATGTTTAGGGACACCGATCCAGTAGTATCGTCCTCTACACATGTTTAGGGACACCGATCCAGTAGTATCGTCCTCTACACATGTTTAGGGACACCGATCCAGTAGTATCGTCCTCTACACATGTTTAGGGACACCGATCCAGTAGTATCGTCCTCTACACATGTTTAGGGACACCGATCCAGTAGTATCGTCCTCTACACATTTACCACATCAGTTTAGGGACACCGATCCAGTAGTATCGTCCTCTACACATTTACCACATCAGTTTAGGGACACCGATCCAGTAGTATCGTCCTCTACACATGTTTAGGGACACCGATCCAGTAGTATCGTCCTCTACACATGTTTAGGGACACCGATCCAGTAGTATCGTCCTCTACACATGTTTAGGGACACCGATCCAGTAGTATCGTCCTCTACACATGTTTAGGGACACCGATCCAGTAGTATCGTCCTCTACACATGTTTAGGGACACCGATCCAGTAGTATCGTCCTCTACACATTTACCACATCAGTTTAGGGACACCGATCCAGTAGTATCGTCCTCTACACATGTTTAGGGACACCGATCCAGTAGTATCGTCCTCTACACATGTTTAGGGACACCGATCCAGTAGTATCGTCCTCTACACATTTACCACATCAGTTTAGGGACACCGATCCAGTAGTATCGTCCTCTACACATTTAACCACATCAGTTTAGGGACACCGATCCAGTAGTATCGTCCTCTACACATTTACCACATCAGTTTAGGGACACCGATCCAGTAGAATCGTCCTCTACACATTTACCACATCAGTTTAGGGACACCGATCCAGTAGTATCGTCCTCTACACATTTAACCACATCAGTTTAGGGACACCGATCCAGTAGTATCGTCCTCTACACATTTACCACATCAGTTTAGGGACACCGATCCAGTAGTATCGTCCTCTCATTTACCACATCAGTTTACCGACATCAGTTTAGGGACACCGATCCAGTAGTATCGTCCTCTACACATGTTTAGGGACACCGATCCAGTAGTATCGTCCTCTACACATGTTTAGGGACACCGATCCAGTAGTATCTTCCTCTACACATGTTTAGGGACACCGATCCAGTAGTATCGTCCTCTACACATGTTTAGGGACACCGATCCAGTAGTATCGTCCTCTACACATGTTTAGGGACACCGATCCAGTAGTATCGTCCTCTACACATGTTTAGGGACACCGATCCAGTAGTATCGTCTCTCTACACATGTTTAGGGACACCGATCCAGTAGTATCGTCCTCTACACATGTTTAGGGACACCGATCCAGTAGTATCGTCCTCTACACATGTTTAGGGACACCGATCCAGTAGTATCGTCCTCTACACATGTTTAGGGACACCGATCCAGTAGTATCGTCCTCTACACATGTTTAGGGACACCGATCCAGTAGTATCGTCCTCTACACATGTTTAGGGACACCGATCCAGTAGTATCGTCCTCTACACATGTTTAGGGACACCGATCCAGTAGTATCGTCCTCTACACATGTTTAGGGACACTGATCCAGTAGTATCGTCCTCTACACATGTTTAGGGACACTGATCCAGTAGTATCGTCCTCTACACATGTTTAGGGACACCGATCCAGTAGTATCGTCCTCTACACATGTTTAGGGACACCGATCCAGTAGTATCGTCCTCTACACATTAACCACATCAGTTTTTCTTTGGTGTTTACTGTCATCTTATTTATATTTTTTGGGCAGTGTTTTTTTTCTTCTCACTTTTTACAGCATTGTCTGCTTGCATTCTCTCATCCTCCCTCCCTCTCCTCTCATCCTCCATCTCTCCCTCCATCCCTTCTTCCTCCAGATCCCCAGAGCGGTGGTGGTTTGGAGGTTACTGAACCCAGCGGTAACCACCAGTTCCACCTCCCCCTGTCATTCCGCCCCAAACACTCCCGCATCGCCCTGCAGGCCGTCAGAGACAGGTGATACATCCATCTACAGAGCCTAAAGAATCCTCTGTGACGTGATACTTTTATTAGTCCAATGCTCTGGTATATGTATATTCTTTTTTTTATTTCACCTTTATTTAACCAGGTAGGCAAGTTTGAGAACAAGTTCTCATTTACAATTGCGACCTGGCCAAGATAAAGCAAAGCAGTTCGACACATACAACGACACAGAGTTACACATGGAGTAAAACAAACATGCAGTCAATAATACAGTATAAACAAGTCTATATACGATGTGAGTAAATGAGGTGAGAAGGGAGGTAAAGGCAAAAAAGGCCATGGTGGCAAAGTAAATACAATATAGCAAGTAAAACACTGGAATGGTAGATTTGCAATGGAAGAATGTGCAAAGTAGAAATAAAAATAATGGGGTGCAAAGGAGCAAAATAAATAAATGATTTAAATACAGTAGGGAAAGAGGTAGTTGTTTTGGCTAAATTATAGGTGGGCTATGTACAGGTGCAGTAATCTGTGAGCTGCTCTGACAGCTGGTGCTTAAAGCTAGTGAGGGAGATAAGTGTTTCCAGTTTCAGAGATTTTTGTATTTTTATTCCTTTAACTTAGCCTTTAATTAACCACGATGAAAATCCTTAGAGGTTAAAAACCAACTTATGAATCACCTACTGATAGCCTACACGTTCTTGATAGGTGACATGCATCATTCTTTGTGTGGAAATCTTGTGGTGGCTAGTAATGAACATATATAGATATCTCTAGTTAGTCCTTTGTGAAAATAAGTTCTTTACTAACAGGTTGTATGTAGACTGAAAGAGAAGTGAAAGTCGTAATTTTAAAATAACTTTGCTTCAAGGTGAAACCAATGAAAATGCAGATGTTCACTCTGATAGGTGGAAAAGGGAAGTAACCCCTAACAACCACATTAAATAACAGTCTTTATTCAAGACTTACATTCACTGCCTTTCGTCTACAGATACATTCGGTACGTTTCACTTCACTTACGATTCAATTCAGATTCCACATTATTACGCTATTTGTATTGTGTTGACCGTTACTCTGGTCTTAGTGTCTGTGGTGTTGACCGTTACTCTGGTCTTAGTGTCTGTAGTGTTGACCGTTACTCTGGTCTTAGTGTCTGTAGTGTTGACCGTTGCTCTGGTCTTAGTGTCTGTAGTGTTGACCGTTACTCTGGTCTTAGTGTCTGTGGTGTTGACCGTTACTCTGGTCTTAGTGTCTGTGGTGTTGACCGTTACTCTGGTCTTAGTGTCTGTGGGGTTGACCGTTACTCTGGTCTTAGTGTCTGTGGTGTTGACCGTTACTCTGGTCTTAGTGTCTGTAGTGTTGACCGTTACTCTGGTCTTAGTGTCTGTGGTGTTGACCGTTACTCTGGTCTTAGTGTCTGTGGTGTTGACCGTTACTCTGGTCTTAGTGTCTGTGGTGTTGACCGTTACTCTGGTCTTAGTGTCTGTGGTGTTGACCGTTACTCTGGTCTTAGTGTCTGTGGTGTTGACCGTTACTCTGGTCTTAGTGTCTGTAGTGTTGACCGTTACTCTGGTCTTAGTGTCTGTGGTGTTGACCGTTACTCTGGTCTTAGTGTCTGTGGTGTTGACCGTTACTCTGGTCTTAGTGTCTGTAGTGTTGACCGTTACTCTGGTCTTAGTGTCTGTGGTGTTGACCGTTACTCTGGTCTTAGTGTCTGTGGTGTTGACCGTTACTCTGGTCTTGGTGTCTGTAGTGTTGACCGTTACTCTTGTCTTAGTGTCTGTAGTTACATATGACTGAGGTGGTGTTGACCGTTACTCTGGTCTTAGTTACATGTGACTGTGTCACTGACTGTACCAGGGTTTCTTTTTCTATTGCAATGTCTTGTGGTCAGGTAATGTCAAGATGTTTTTATTTAAAATGTATTTAAAATGTATTTAACCAGGCAAGTCAGTTAAGAACAAATTCTTATTTATTAATAGTGGCCTACCAAAAGGCAAAAGGCCTCCTGCAGGGACGAGGGCCTGGGATTACAAATTTAAAATATAGGACAAAACACACATCACAACAAGAGAGACAACACAACACTACATAAAGAGAGACAACACAACACTACATAAAGAGAGACACCACAACACTACATAAAGAGAGACAACACAACACTACATAGGAGACCTAAGACGACAACATAGCAAGTCAGCAACACAACATGACAACACAGCATGGTAGCAGCACAACATGACAACAATATGGTAGCAACACAACATAAAAACTAGCATGGTAGCAACACAACATAACAACATGGTAGCAACACAACATGACAACAACATGGTAGCAACACAACATAACATGGTAGCAACACAACATGACAACAACATGGTAGCAACACAACATGACAACAACATGGTAACAACACAACATGACAACAACATGGTAGCAGAACATGACAACATGGTAGCAACACAACATGACAACAACATGGTAGCAACACAACATGACAACAACACAACATGACAACAACATGGTAGCAACACAACATGACATGGTAGCAACACAACATGACAACAACATGGTAGCAGCACAACATGACAACAACATGGTAGCAGCACAACATGACAACAACATGGTAGCAACACAACATGACAACATGGTAGCAGCACAACATGACAACAACATGGTAGCAGCACAACATGACAACAACATGGAAGCAACACAACATGACAACAACATGGAAGCAACACAACATGACAACAACACAACATGGTAGCAGCACAACATGGTAGCAAAACAACATGGTAACAAAACAACATGGTAGCAGAACATGACAACAACATGGTAGCAACACAACATGATAGCAGCACAAAACACGGTACCTACATTATTGGGCACAAGACAACGGCACGAAGGGTAAGAAGGTAGAGACACCTTAAACTGTCGTATGGTTTTGTCTGTTTATTCTTTACTTACTACAGATACTCTACTTATGATGTGTCCTGTAGGAAAGATAAAGAGCTATATATATTTTTTCTTTTCTAAAATGTTTACTGGGTCTATGTCATAAGCGACTCCATACTCCGTAGATAAAGGCACTACTTTAGACCAGGGGACGGTGGCATTTCAGAGTGGGTTGGTGTCACAGCAGAGCTTTCTACTACATCCTAGATTCTGTGTGTCTTTTCCTCAGTGTCTCCAGTTTTGTGAAGAAGACTACTGAGAAGATCAACACTCTCCAGATGAACTCTGACCTTTGGCCACGTCCCCCTGACCCTAAGGACGGGGGTCAAGGACATGTGGAGGCTGTAGCTACCACTGTACCGTTCCCAGAGGACGGTGACCACGAGTGAGTTGAGATATTGGCTTGCTTTTTTTCTTCTTGTACTGATCTATACTATTGATTCTATATACTATTGATTCTATATACTAACTATACTAACTATTGATTCTATATACTAACTATTGATTCTATATACTAACTATTGATTCTATATATATATTGATTCTATATACTAACTATTGATTCTATATACTAACTATTGATTCTATATACTATTGATTCTATATACTAACTATTGATTCTATATACTATTGATTCTATATACTATTGATTCTATAGTCTATAGTCTGTCTTGGACAGCTTTAGCGATGTCCGCGCAGTAGGAAGCTGTCGTAATTTTCAAAGCAATGAAATGGATTTGATGCCAGACCAAATGATTGTCTCCCCCCTCCTTATTTTCCCTTGTGGTGTGTTTTACCCAGGGAGTGTCTGGACCAAGGAAATGCAGAGGCGGATCAACAGGACCTGATAACGGCTACAGAGAAAGGGATGTGAGTACAGAGCAACACTACAACCCTGTTTATTATACAGGGATGTGAGTACAGAGCAACACTACAACCCTGTTTATTATACAGGGATGTGAGTACAGAGCAACACTACAACCCTGTTTATTATACAAGACTGTACATTATATGGTAACACTAGATACATACCCCTCTGGGACATGGTAACACTAGATACATACCCCTCTGGGACATGGTAACACTAGATACATACCCCTCTGGGACATGGTAACCCTATACCCCTCTAGGACATGGTAACACTAGATACATACCCCTCTAGGACATGGACATGATACAACACATAGATACATACCCCTCTGGGACATGGTAACACTAGATACATACCCCTCTGGGACATGGTAACCCTATACCCCTCTAGGACATGGTAACACTAGATACATACCCCTCTGGGACATGGTAACACTAGATACATACCCCTCTGGGACATGGTAACACTAGATACATACCCCTCTGGGACATGGTAACACTAGATACATACCCCTCTAGGACATGGTAACACTAGATACATACCCCTCTAGGACATGGTAACACTAGATACATACCCCTCTAGGACATGGTAACCCTAGATACATACCCCTCTAGGACATGGTAACCCTAGATACATACCCCTCTAGGACATGGTAACCCTAGATACATACCCCCTAGGACATGGTAACCCTAGATACATACCCCTCTAGGACATGGTAACACTAGATACATACCCCTCTAGGACATGGTAACACTATACCCCTCTAGGACATGGTAACACTAGATACATACCCCTCTAGGACATGGTAACACTAGATACATACCCCTCTAGGACATGGTAACACTAGATACATACCCCTCTAGGACATGGTAACCCTATACCCCTCTAGGACATGGTGACCCTATACCCCTCTGGGACATGGTAACACTAGATACATACCCCTCTGGGACATGGTAACACTAGATACATACCCCTCTAGGACATGGTAACCCTAGATACATACCCCTCTAGGACATGGTAACACTATACCCCTCTAGGACATGGTAACACTAGATGCATACCCCTCTAGGACATGGTAACACTATACATACCCCTCTAGGACATGGTAACACTATACCCCTCTAGGACATGGTGACCCTAGATACATACCCCTCTAGGACATGGTAACACTATACCCCTCTAGGACATGGTAACACTAGATACATACCCCTCTAGGACATGGTAACACTAGATACATACCCCTCTAGGACATGGTAACACTAGATACATACCCCTCTAGGACATGGTAACACTAGATACATACCCCTCTAGGACATGGTAACACTAGATACATACCCCTCTAGGGCATGGTAACCCTATACCCCTCTAGGACATGGTAACACTAGATACATACTCCTCTAGGGCATGGTAACCCTAGATACATACCCCTCTAGGACATGGTAACACTAGATACATACCCCTCTAGGACATGGTAACACTAGATACATACCCCTCTAGGACATGGTTACCCTATACCCCTCTAGGACATGGTAACCCTAGATACATACCCCTCTAGGACATGGTAACACTAGATACATACCCCTCTAGGACATGGTAACACTAGATACATACCCCTCTAGGACATGGTAACCCTAGATACATACCCCTCTAGGACATGGTAACATTAGATACATACCCCTCTAGGACATGGTAACACTAGATACATACCCCTCTAGGACATGGTAACCCTAGATACATACCCCTCTAGGACAAGGTAACACTAGATACATACCCCTCTAGGACGGCAGGTGGCCTAGTGGTTAGAGCGTTGGACCAGTAACCGAAATGTTGCTAGATCGAATCCCAGAGTTGACAAGGTAGAAATCTGTTGTTCTGCCCTGAACAAGGCAGTTAACCCACTGTTCCCCGGTAGGCTGTCATTGTAAAGGAGAATTTGTTCTTAAAACTGACTTGTCTGACTTGCCAAATCAAAGATGTATAGCTAGTCTGATTTATAATACCCTTCTAAGTGAACATTTGGTTTTTAATGTTCCATGTATTGTACCCATCTTAGCTCTCAGATCCAGGATCCCTTGGTTCTGTTGGACCCAGCCTGTCTCAAAGAAACTCTACAGGAGTGGATCCCTGTGTTGGAGAGGGTTCTAGGTCCTGAGCTGGATCTAGGTCTGGGAAAGCAGAGTCCAGCTGGTGAGGAGGAGGAGACGGAAGATGCTGCAGACAACCGTCCAGAGAACGTTCAGTCTGAGATCCCCTCGAGCTCTCCTGAGGGCCAGGAGGAAGGAAAGAGAGGAGAGGATTCCCCACAACAAAATGGAGGACAAGAGGACCAGACGGAGGCTCAGGACCATCACAGACCTGACGAGGCCTCGACTGAAGAGAACCTGAGGGTGTGGTCCCCCAAACCTCTCCCCCCTGACCTCCAGGCTCACCTTACCCAGCTGGCCACTCTGTACCTGGAGCTGGGTTATTTTGGGGACCCCATTGTCCAGAAAGAGAGGGGTGTAGTAGGGGTCAATGCATTCTTGAGACGGTTCTTCTTCCTTCTGGACCAGGAGCGGGTGAGGAGGATGTGTCTACTTGGCTACGGGGACCAGCCTGAGGTCCACATCTCCTTCATGGAGGCCATGCTAGGTGTGTACCATGGACAGGTTCTATGAAACACACACACACACACACACACACACACACACACACACACACACACACACACACACACGTTCACTATTAAAAGGGCTTTTCTCCCCTGCCAGAGCTAACCCAGTCCAGTAAGGTGGTAGAGGTGATCCAGAAAGGAGACCTGCTCAAATCTCTACGCTGTCTCAGAGAACTACAACCCTGGAGCGCTCCGATGCTCCTCGCTCACCTGCACAGGTAGATAAGCCCCTCTCCTCCCTCGTCCCCCTCTCCTCTCCCTCCCTCACCTCTCCTCCTCCCCTCTCTTTCTCCTCCCTCCCATCTCTACTCTCTCCCCTTAACTCTCTTAACAGTCAACCACTGTGTCACCTAGCTTTAACAGTCAATCACTAGCTTTAACAGTCAATCACTAGCTTTAACAGTCAACCACTAGCTTTAACAGTCAACCACAGTTTCACCTAGCTTTAACAGTCAACCACTAGCTTTAACAGTCAACCACTAGCTTTAACAGTCAACCACAGTTTCACCTAGCTTTAACAGTCAACCACTAGCTTTAACAGTCAACCACTAGCTTTAACAGTCAACCACTAGCTTTAACAGTCAACCACTAGCTTTAACAGTCAACCACTAGCTTTAACAGTCAACCACAGTTTCACCTAGCTTTAACAGTCAACCACTAGCTTTAACAGTCAACCACTAGCTTTAACAGTCAACCACTAGCTTTAACAGTCAACCACTAGCTTTAACAGTCAACCACTAGCTTTAACAGTCAACCACTAGCTTTAACAGTCAACCACAGCTTCACCTAGCTTTAACAGTCAACCACTAGCTTTAACAGTCAACCACTAGCTTTAACAGTCAACCACAGTTTCACCTCACTTAACAGTCAACCACAGTTTCACCTAGCTTTATTAGTCAACCACAGCTTCACCTAGCTTTAACAGTCAACCATTAGCTTTAACAGTCAACCATTAGCTTTAACAGTCAACCATTAGCTTTAACAGTCAACCACTAGCTTTATTAGTCAACCACAGCTTCACCTAGCTTTAACAGTCATCCACTAGCTTTATTAGTCAACCACAGTTTCACCTAGCTTTTAACATTCAACCACTAGCTTAACAGTCAACCACAGCTTCACCTAGCTTCGACAGTCAACCACAGCTTTGCCTAGCTTTAACAGTCAACCATTAGCTTTAAGTCAACCACTAGCTTTATTAGTCAACCACAGTTTCACCTAGCTTTTAACAGTCAACCACAGCTTCAACAGTCAACCATTAGCTTTAACAGTCAACCACTAGCTTTATTAGTCAACCACTGCTTTGCCTAGCTTCGACAGTCAACCACAGCTTTGCCTAGCTTTTAACAGTCAACCATTAGCTTTAAGTCAACCACTAGCTTTATTAGTCAACCACAGTTTCACCTAGCTTTTAACAGTCAACCACAGCTTCAACAGTCAACCATTAGCTTTAACAGTCAACCACTAGCTTTATTAGTCAACCACAGCTTTGCCTAGCTTCGACAGTCAACCACAGCTTTGCCTAGCTTTAACAGTCAACCATTAGCTTTAACAGTCAACCACTAGCTTTATTAGTCAACCACAGTTTCACCTAGCTTTAACAGTCAACCATTAGCTTTAACAGTCAACCACTAGCTTTAACAGTCAACCACTAGCTTTAACAGTCAACCACTAGCTTTATTAGTCAACCACAGTTTCACCTAGCTTTAACAGTCAACCATTAGCTTTATTAGTCAACCACAGTTTCACCTAGCTTTAACAGTCAACCACTAGCTTTAACAGTCAACCACTAGCTTTAACAGTCAACCACTAGCTTTAACAGTCAACCACTAACTTTAACAGTCAACCACTAGCTTTAACAGTCAACCACTAGCTTTAACAGTCAACCACTAGCTTTAACAGTCAACCACTAGCTTTATTAGTCAACCACAGTTTCACCTAGCTTTAACAGTCAACCACAGCTTCACCTAGCTTTAACAGTCAACCACTAGCTTTAACAGTCAACCACTAGCTTTAACAGTCAACCACTAGCTTTAACAGTCAACCACTAGCTTTAACAGTCAACCACTAGCTTTAACAGTCAACCACTAGCTTTATTAGTCAACCACAGCTTCACCTAGTTTTAACAGTCAACCACTAGCTTTATTAGTCAACCACAGCTTTGCCTAGCTTCGACAGTCAACCACAGCTTCGCCTTGCTCAGTCAACCACAGCTTCGCCTAGCTTCGACAGTCAACCACAGCTTTGCCTAGCTTCGACAGTCAACCACAGCTTTGCCTAGCTTCGACAGTCAACCACAGCTTTGCCTAGCTTCGACAGTCAACCACAGCTTTGCCTAGCTTCGACAGTCAACCACAGCTTTGCCTAGCTTCGACAGTCAACCACAGCTTTGCCTAGCTTCGACAGTCAACCACAGCTTTGCCTAGCTTCGACAGTCAACCACAGCTTTGCCTAGCTTCGACAGTCAACCACAGCTTTGCCTAGCTTCGACAGTCAACCACAGCTTTGCCTAGCTTCGACAGTCAACCACAGCTTTGCCTAGCTTCGACAGTCAACCACAGCTTTGCCTAGCTTCGACAGTCAACCACAGCTTTGCCTAGCTTCGACAGTCAACCACAGCTTTGCCTAGCTTCGACAGTCAACCACAGCTTTGCCTAGCTTCGACAGTCAACCACAGCTTTGCCTAGCTTCGACAGTCAACCACAGCTTTGCCTAGCTTCGACAGTCAACCACAGCTTCGCCTAGCTTCGACAGTCAACCACAGCTTCGCCTAGCTTCGACAGTCAACCACAGCTTTGCCTAGCTTCGACAGTCAACCACAGCTTCGACAGTCAACCACAGCTTCGACAGTCAACCACAGCTTCGCCTAGCTTCGACAGTCAACCACAGCTTCGCCTAGCTTCGACAGTCAACCACAGCTTCGCCTAGCTTCGACAGTCAACCACAGCTTCGCCTAGCTTCGACAGTCAACCACAGCTTCGCCTAGCTTCGACAGTCAACCACAGCTTTGCCTAGCTTCATCTAGAAATCTGGTGACTTAACACTCCTCTTGTGTTCGTTTCATGTTAATTAATTCTGTGTTCCCTGTCCATAATGACCGCCCCATTATAGCTGATTATAAATCCATAATACATATTATCACCTAATGTTGTGTTAGATCTTTTTATAAACTTAAGTTGTTTTGAACATTACAAGTTTTGAACTTCTATTTTCTATTTATGGCCTGTAGGCCTCATTGACCTGATCTCATACTACTAATTTTTGAGTAAAAAAAGCATAATGTATGGATTATTTTGACTATAACAAATACTCAGATGAAACATATTGGACTATTTATCACAGACTACTTTGTGTCAAAGTTTAACAAGGACTCTCTCCTCCTCACCAGTGTCATGATCAAAGATATGATCAAGAACCTCACATACAGTATATCGTTTGGTCTTTGTGCTGCCACAGAATTAATTGTGAACAAGGCCTCAAATAAGCTTTATATACCAGAGCAGTGAGAAAAGTTCTATATATTATTGAAACAAAGTTGCGATTGTTTGGGAGAATTCCAATGGGTGTGGTTCCTGTGGGGTTTGCCATGGAAGCCAAGAAGGGGTGTGTGTGTGTGTGTGTGTGTGTGTGTGTGCTCAAACACACATGCATGTGGGGGTCTAGGAGAGGAAGTGTGTCCATCTATAGGCATATGCCTGAACTAAATTGTGTACACTAATTGTAGTCTCACCCATTCATTTCTAATGACCGGTTATTTTTGACCAGGAACGCCACAGGTGTACTAAAGTTGAATAAAACACCCAAAATGGTATATGAAATTCATCAAAATGTATTTTGTGTGTTCAGATGCCCTGTGTGGACAAAGTCATGGAACCTTATGACAATCAGATTAAATTAACTACATTTTTCAGAGACAAAACTTGTTAATTTGGGGCAGCAGGGTAGACTAGTGGTTAGAGCGTTGTCAGCTCGGGGATTCGAAGTCCAAGGTAAAACAATGTGTCGTTCTGCCCCTGAACAAGGCAGTTAACCCACTGTTCCTAGTTAAATAAAGGTCAAATAAATAAATAAATACAATTTTAAATCGGTCCAATTGGACCAGAACACAGCAAGGAGGGTTAAGCCTACTGAGCATCATAATGTCTGTCTCACTCATCTGCAGTTCATGATAACGTTCTCTAAATCACCTTCCTCTCCTCTTTGTGTAGGTTGTATGAGAAACATGGAGAGTTAGCAGTTCGCTCCTTCACCCAGTTCTATCCCACAATCCTCCCCTCTGACGTCACAGCCATGGCCAAACATAGCCACTTCCTGGCTTACCTAGACAACCTTGTCCAATCACGGGCCGAGGAACAAAGGTAGGTTTACACTAAACCATGAAGTACAATGTTTTTATAGATCTTTCTCTCCATTTAAAGAGTTAATGTATCACAGCCCATCAATATGAATACATCCAGGTCGTGTTCATTAGGGTACACAACGGGAAACATTTTATAACGTTTTGCAACAGAAACTACCCAAATCCAGGTTATCCCTCTGTGCTTCAGTACATTCTTCTATTTGGTACCTAATGAACACCATGCTGTTCTGTTTCTCTCCCTTAGACTGTCGTTCCTTGGGTCCCTCCTCCAACCAGAGGCTCTGCGACAGGATTGGCTGGGGCTGGCCCTTACCCACGATGCACCTCAAAAGAGCGACACACTGACCACAGACGGACAACCGAGATGGCACTCCCATTTCTTCAGCTGGGGTTATGGTCGTCTCCTATCCCTCCTGATACGCCTTCCAGCTGACCTGGCCTCCAAACAGAAGATGGCTGAGACATGCAGGATCAACGGGTAAAGACTATATATATATATATATACACACACACACACACACACACACACACACACACACACACACACACACACACACACACAGTACCAGTCGAAAGTTTGGACACACCTACTCATTCTACATTGTATAATAATAGTGAATACATTAAAACTATGAAAAATTACATATGGAATTATGTAGTAACCCAAAAAGTGTTTATTTTTATTTTTTATTAATAAATGTTATATTTGAGATTCTTCAAAGTAGCCACCCTTTGCCTTGTTGACAGCTTTGCACACTCTTGGCATTCTCTCAACCAGCTTCAACAGCTCAAATAAGCACAGAGAAATGACAGTCCATTATTACTTTAAGATATGAAAGTCAGTCAATCTGGAGAATTTCAAGAACTTTTAAAGTTCCATCAAGTGCAGTCGCATAAACCATCAATCGCTATGATGAAACTGGCTCTCATGAGGACGACCACAGGAAAGGATGACCCAGAGTTACCTCTGCTGCAGAGGATAAGTTCATTAGAGTTAACTGTCTCTCATGAGGACCGCCACAGGAAAGGAAGACCCAGAGTTACCTACTCTGCAGAGGATAAGTTCATTAGAGTTACCAGCCTCAGAATTTGCAGCCCAAACAAATGCTTCACAGAGTTCAAGTAACAGACACGTCTCAACATCAACTGTTCAGAGGAGACTGTGTGAATCAGGCCTTCATGGTCGAATAGCTGCAAAGAAACCACTACTAAAGGACACCAATAGTAAGAAGAGACTTCCTTGGGCCAAGAAACATGAGCAATGGACATTAGACTGGTGGAAATCTGTTCTTTGGTCTGATGAGTCCAAATTTGAGATTTTTGGTTCCAACCGCCGTGTCTTTGTGAGACGCAGAGTAGGTGAACAGATGATCTCTCCATGTATGGTTCCCACCGTGAAGCATGGAGGAGGAGGTGTGATGATGTGGGGGTGCTTTGCTGGTGACACTCAGTGAATTATTTAGAATTATCGGCTCTTAAGCAACCATGCTATTTTGTTTTGTTTTTTCACATTGTTCGCAACTTATTTTGTACATAATGTTGCTGCTACTGTCTCTTATGACCGAAAAGAGCTTCTGGACATCGGAACATCAGAATAGAACATCAGAATAGAACATCAGAATAGAACATCAGAACAGGACATCACATCAGAACAGAACATCAGAACTGGGATTACTCACCTCAAAATGGACGATGAATTCTTCTTCAATGAGTCGGACGCTTCTTCTTTGGGATCCGAACACCTCAAACTTAGATTTGTCTGTCCATAATACTTTTTGTTCCAATCTTCCTCTGTCCAGTGTCTGTGTTCTTTTGCCCATCTTAATCTTTTCTTTTTATTGGCCAGTCTGAGATATGGCTTTTTCTTTGCAACTCTGCCTAGAAGGCCAGCATCCTGGAGTTGCCTCTTTACTGTTGACGTTGAGACTGGTGTTTTGCAGGTACTATTTAATGAAGCTGCCAGTTGAGGACTTGTGAGGCGTCTGTTTCTCAAACTAGACACTCTACTGTACTTGTCCTTTTGTTCAGTTGTGCACCGGGGCCTCCCACTCCTCTTTCTATTCTGGTTAGAGCCAGTTTGCGCTGTTCTGTGAAGGGAGTAGTACACAGCGTTGTACGAGATCTTCAGTTTCTTGGCAATTTCTCGCATGGAATAGCCTTCATTTCTCAGAACAAGAATAGACTGACAAGTTTCAGAAGAAAGTCCTTTGTTTCTGGCCATTTTGAGTCTGTAATCGAAACCCACAAATGCTGATGCTCCAGATACTCCACTAGTCTAAAGAAGGCCAATTTTATTGCTTCTTTTGTCAGCTATGCTAACATAATTGCAAAAGGGTTTTCTAATGATCAATCAGCCTTTTAAAATGATAAACGTGGATTGGCTAACACAACGTACCATTGGAACACAAGAGTGATGGTTTCTGATAATGGGCCTCTGTCCACATATGTAGATATTCCATTAAAAATCAACCGTTTCCAGCTACAATAGTCATTTACAACATTAACGTCTACACTGTATTTCTGATCCATTTTGTTATTTTAATGGACAAAAAAGTTGCTTTTCCTTCAACAACAAGGACATTTCTAAGTGACCCCAAACTTTTGAACGTGTGTGTGTGTGATGTACTTAAATACTGATCATGGGTGAAGAGACATTACTTGATTTCTGCCAGAGGGGGGCGATATCATCTCACCATTAAATGCAGGCTAATGTTTTTCCATGTGTACCTGTGTTAGGACTGTTATAATGACTGTTCTCTGTGCAGGTACTGGACTGGCTATGTGTACCTGTGTTAGGACTGTTATAAGGACTGTGTTCTCTGTGCAGGTACTGGACTGGCTTTGTGTACCTGTGTTAGGACTGTTATAAGGACTGTATTCTCTGTGCAGGTACTGGACTGGCTATGTGTACCTGTGTTAGGACTGTTATAATGACTGTTCTCTGTGCAGGTACTGGACTGGCTATGTGTACCTGTGTTAGGACTGTTATAATGACTGTGTTCTCTGTGCAGGTACTGGACTGGCTATGTGTACCTGTGCTGTGAGCTCCAACGTCGTACAGAGGCTTTCTCTACCATCTGTAGACTGGATGACATGAGTCTGCTGGAGGAACCCAGTGGTAATGACTGTCATAGTAATCATTTGAATTAAGGGATTAACCTCTCAGTGTACTACTACTACGGTTTAGTAAATATTTGGTCTACATGATCACAACCCTGAATGCTCTTATTTCTCTCTCTATATATGTCTTTAACTCTCTCCTGGTGTGATTCTCAGGCATGGTGCCTCAGACCATGGATGAGTGGAAGATGCTTCTCCAGCTGTCTCAGCAGTGTAGTAACAGCAGACCGTCTGACCATATCCCAACCCCAGATCCCAACCCCTCCTCAGCTCCCACCCCCTCCTCGGCTCCCACCCCCTCCTCGGCTCCGACCCCCTCCTCGGCTCCTACCCCTTCCCTGGTTCCTACCCCTTCCCCTTCCCTGGCTCCTACCCCTTCCCTGGCCCTAGCCTCCAACGGGACCAGCCCCAGCCTGACCAACGGTGGCGCTGCAGCTGACCATATCCAGACAGAGGTGACTCCAGAGAACCTGGTCTTGCGTCTGGCCCGGGCTGTGGGCCCCGACCGGGCCCTTGAGGCCCTACAGGAGGTGGGGATGCAGTCGGACATGGAGCTGGGGCCACACTCCACCCTGGTCTGTGAGCTGCTCCGTGTGGCTGAGAAGAGACAGAGGTGGGTGATGGATGATACCAGGGACTATGATACCAGGGACTATGATACCAGGGACTATGATAACAGATACCAGGGACTTTGATACCAGGGACTATAATACCAGGGACTATGATACCAGATACCAGGGACTATTATACCAGGGACTATGATACCAGATACCAGGGACTATGATACCAGGGACTATTATAGCAGGGACTATGATACCAGATACCAGGGACTATAATAGCAGGGACTATGATACCAGATACCAGGGACTATAATAGCAGGGACTATGATAACAGATACCAAGGACTATGATAACATATACCAGGGACTATGATACCAGGGACTATTATACCAGATACCAGGGACTATGATACCAGATACCAGGGACTATGATACCAGATACCAGGGACTATGGTATCAGGGACTATGATACCAGATACCAGGGACTATGATAACATATACCAGGGACTATGATACCAGGGACGATGATAACAGATACCAGGGACTATGTTATCAGGGACTATGATACCAGGGACTATGATAAGATACCAGGGACTATTATACCAGATACCAGGGACTATGGTATCAGGAACTATGATACCAGATACCAGGGACGATGATAACAGATACCAGGGACTATGATACCAGGGACGATGATAACAGATACCAGGGACTATGATACCAGGGACGATGATAACATATACCAGGGACGATGATAACAGATACCAGGGACTATGGTATCAGGGACTATGATACCAGGGACTATGATACCAGGGACGATGATAACAGATACCAGGGACTATTAAACCAGATACCAGGGACTATGATACCAGGGACTATGGTATCAGGGACTATGATAACATATACCAGGGACTATGATACCAGGGACCATGATACCAGGGACTATGATACCAGATACCAGGGACTATGATACCAGGGAATATGATACCAGGGACTATGGTATCAGGGACTATGATACCAGATACCAGGGACTGTGGTATCAGGGACTATGATACCAGGGACTATGATACCAGGGACGATGATAACAGATACCAGTGACTATTAAACCAGATACCAGGGACTATGATACCAGATACCAGGGACTTTGATACAAGATACCAGGGACTATGATACCAGGGACGATGATAACAGATACCCAGGGACTATGATACCAGATACCAGGGACTTTGATACAAGATACCAGGGATTATGATACCAGGGACGATGATAACAGATACCAGGGACTATGATACCAGATACCAGCGACTGTGATACCAGGGACGATGATACCAGGGACTATGATACCAGATACCAGGGACTATGATACCAGATACTGTGGTATCAGGGACTAGGATACCAGGGACTATGATAACAGATACCAGGGACTATGATACCAGGGACTGTGATACAAGATACCAGGGACTATGGTATCAGGGACTATGATACCAGATACCAGGGACTGTGGTATCAGGGACTATGATACCAGGGACTATGATACCAGGGACGATGATAACAGATACCAGTGACTATTAAACCAGATACCAGGGACTATGATACCAGATACCAGGGACTTTGATACAAGATACCAGGGACTATGATACCAGGGACGATGATAACAGATACCCAGGGACTATGATACCAGATACCAGGGACTTTGATACAAGATACCAGGGATTATGATACCAGGGACGATGATAACAGATACCAGGGACTATGATACCAGATACCAGCGACTGTGATACCAGGGACGATGATACCAGGGACTATGATACCAGATACCAGGGACTATGATACCAGATACTGTGGTATCAGGGACTAGGATACCAGGGACTATGATAACAGATACCAGGGACTATGATACCAGGGACTGTGATACAAGATACCAGGGACTATGATACCAGGGACTATGATACCAGATACCAGGGACTATGATACCAGGGACTATGATCAGCTAGTTAAAAAAACATGTCATTGATTGATATCATAACAATCATCCCCTAGACAACACAAGGTTATACAAATAGGGCCAAAGACAACACAAGGTTAACAAATAGGGCCAGAGACAACACAAGGTTAACAAATAGGGCCAGAGACAACACAAGGTTAACAAATAGGGCCAGAGACAACACCAGGTTATACAAATAGGGCCAGAGACAACACCAGGTTATACAAATAGGGCCAGAGACAACACAAGGTTATACAAATAGGGCCAGAGACAACACAAGGTTAAAGAAATAGGGCCAGAGACAACACAAGGTTATACAAATAGGGCCAGAGACAACACCAGGTTATACAAATAGGGCCAGAGACAACACCAGGTTAACAAATAGGGCCAGAGACAACACCAGGTTATACAAATAGGACCAGAGACAACACCAGGTTATACAAATAGGGCCGTAGACAACACAAGGTTATACAAATAGGGCCAGAGACAACACAAGGTTATACAAATAGGGCCAGAGACAACACCAGCTCATATAAATAGGACCAGAGACAACACCAGGTTATACAAATAGGGCCAGAGACAACACAAGGTTATACAAATAGGGCCAGAGACAACACAAGGTTATACAAATAGGGCCAGAGACAACACAAGGTTATACAAATAGGGCCAGAGACAACACAAGGTTATACAAATAGGGCCAGAGACAACACAAGGTTATACAAATAGGGCCAGAGACAACACAAGGTTATACAAATAGGGCCAGAGACAACACAAGGTTATACAAATAGGGCCAGAGACAACACCAGGTTATACAAATAGGGCCAGAGACAACACAAGGTTATACAAATAGGGCCAGAGACAACACAAGGTTATACAAATAGGGCCAGAGACAACACAAGGTTATACAAATAGGGCCAGAGACAACACAAGGTTATACAAATAGGGCCAGAGACAACACAAGGTTATACAAATAGGGCCAGAGACAACACAAGGTTATACAAATAGGGCCAGAGACAACACAAGGTTAACAAATAGGGCCAGAGACAACACAAGGTTAACAAATAGGGCCAGAGACAACACAAGGTTAACAAATAGGGCCAGAGACAAAACAAGGTTATACAAATAGGGCCAGAGACAACACAAGGTTATACAAATAGGGCCAGAGACAACACAAGGTTATACAAATAGGGCCAGAGACAACACCAGGTTATACAAATAGGGCCAGAGACAACACCAGGTTATACAAATAGGGCCAGAGTCAACACCAGGTTATACAAATAGGGCCAGAGACAAAACAAGGTTATACAAATAGGGCCAGAGACAAAACCAGGTTATACAAATAGGGCCAGAGACAACACCAGGTTATACAAATGGGGCCAGAGACAACACCAGGTTATACAAATGGGGCCAGAGACAACACAAGGTTATACAAATAGGGCCAGAGACAACACAAGGTTATACAAATAGGGCCAGAGACAACACAAGGTTATACAAATAGGGCCAGAGACAACACAAGGTTAACAAATAGGGCCAGAGACAACACAAGGTTAACAAATAGGGCCAGAGACAACACAAGGTTAACAAATAGGGCCAGAGACAAAACAAGGTTATACAAATAGGGCCAGAGACAACACAAGGTTATACAAATAGGGCCAGAGACAACACAAGGTTATACAAATAGGGCCAGAGACAACACCAGGTTATACAAATAGGGCCAGAGACAACACCAGGTTATACAAATAGGGCCAGAGTCAACACCAGGTTATACAAATAGGGCCAGAGACAAAACAAGGTTATACAAATAGGGCCAGAGACAAAACCAGGTTATACAAATAGGGCCAGAGACAACACCAGGTTATACAAATAGGGCCAGAGACAACACCAGGTTATACAAATGGGGCCAGAGACAACACAAGGTTATACAAATAGGGCCAGAGACAACACAAGGTTATACAATAAACACATATGATACTAACGTTTCTCTGTTTTTCCTGTCTACCCCAGGGCTCTGATCCAGACCATGCTGGAGCGCTGTGATCGCTTCCTCTGGTCCCAGCATGCTTAGTGAGACAACACCAACCAACGCGCCTAGCGGGTCCTCAACCAACGCCATTCAGAACAACTATTACGGACAACTGCTCTGGGGAGTAATGTTAGGGTCAATTCCAATTCCAAATCAGGCAGTTAAACGGAAATTTAATTTCCAGTTATCCACATTGAAAAAAGCAATTTAATTGACTGAATTGAAATGCAATTGATCCCAGCCCTGATCTGATCCAGAGCCGATCTGATCCGAAACAAGTTAAATTACCCTTAATGTGACCACAATGCTTACTAACTACTTTTTAAACGGGGCCCTAATCATTTATGTTGTACCGTTCATGACTACTTTTTAAACTGGGCCATAATAATTTTTGTTGCACCATTCCGGAGTTACATTCCTCACCAACATTCTAGAATGCGACTCTGGTTGACCTGGTACTGTCAAGACAGAAGACTGTATTTAAGTTGTTATATTTTATAGTTGCCAAAACCCTGCCTTTACCGAAGAAATATGGGATTAATCTATAAATGATCTGAAAGTATTGTTTTTGAATTGTGAGATCCTCTGATGCATTTTCAATCCTGATGATGGTATATCTGACTTCCTCCTTGGGTCAAACTACTGCAACATGGTTATAAAGCACCTGAATTCATCGTTTTGAAGATATTTGTGAAAATATAATTTTATTGAAATGCTCTAGTCTATTAATATAATATTTAATGTGAATAATAAAATATATGATGGTGATCTGATCCACGGATTGTCATTATTACAAATGAAACTTTATTTAAAGAATGCTTAAAAATGGGAGAAAGGCTTACTCCCTCCAGGATAAATTGATGTTTTCATGTTGCTGTGTGTGGAAGAAGAGAACGACACATGCAGAGTGTCTCTTGTGCAAGCGGGTGAAGTTGTTGTGTTGGTAGTACTGTCATTAGAGATCGTATTAATAACGCTGGATTGAAACTAGTCTTTTGTTTTCTCGTGAAACGGTGATAAATCCACACCTGGAACATCAAAGAGATACAACGAGGAGGAACGAGGGAGAGAGAGAGAGAAAGTACAGAAAAGTTGTTGCTGCTGTATCTTGATGTCCTTCTAAAACAATGTCTCAAATATAAAACATTACATTTTCAATTGGAACAAATTTGATTGACCTCAAAAAAAAAAAATGAGCTTGATTTTCCAGAAACAGTCCTCATATTATCTCTCCTTCTCCTCCTGTCCTTCGCATAATCCTCTCCACTCACTCATCTCCTATCTCCTCCGGTCCTGTCTGGCCCACCTGGTCGTGTCATTGGAAGCCCCTGGCTTAGTGACAATCAGATTCAAAGGTTTCGACATTTGGGCAGAGCCACTGAAGACACTGACACTCAGTGTCTTAGAACAGAGAGACAGATAGATGGGCGAAACAGATAGACGGGACTTTTTTTTTTTTAAATATGTAATTGAAGACTGTGGAATAATATGGATGACGTCACCGTTACATTCCATGCTGTTTATCCTGATCGGAATTACAGCTGACTTTCTTTTTTTTGAAAGAGTCAAATCGGCACCTAGAATTATTGCTTCCTGATTCTTTGCAGTGGAATTCATAGCTATTGCATGTGGATGTATAAGAAAACTACTGGTCCGTTGAGTCGTTCTCTATGACAAGTGTCCTTCATACCCCATTAATGAACCCAGAGGGGGGATGTCTCTGGAGTTGTGCCTTCCTCTAATGAACACGTGTCTCTGGAGTTATGCCTCCCTCTAATGAACATGTCCCTGGAGTTGTGCCTTCCTCTAATGAACACGTGTCTCTGGAGTTGTGCCTCCCTCTAATGAACACGTGTCTCTGGAGTTGTGCCTTCCTCTAATGAACACGTCTCTGGAGTTGTGCCTTCCTCTAATGAACACGTGTCTCTGGAGTTGTGCCTTCCTCTAATGAACACGTGTCTCTGGAGTTGTGCCTTCCTCTAATGAACACGTGTCTCTGGAGTTGTGCCTTCCTCTAATGAACACGTGTCTCTGGAGTTGTGCCTTCCTCTAATGAACACGTGTCCCTGGAGTTGTGCCTTCCTCTAATGAACACGTGTCTCTGGAGTTGTGCCTTCCTCTAATGAACACGTGTCTCTGGAGTTGTGCCTTCCTCTAATGAACACGTGTCTCTGGAGTTGTGCCTTCCTCTAATGAACACGTGTCTCTGGAGTTGTGCCTTCCTCTAATGAACACGTGTCCCTGGAGTTGTGCCTTCCTCTAATGAACACGTGTCTCTGGAGTTGTGCCTTCCTCTAATGAACACGTGTATCTGGAGTTGTGCCTTCCTCTAATGAACACGTGTATCTGGAGTTGTGCCTCCCTCTAATGAACATGTCCCTGGAGTTGTGCCTTCCTCTAATGAACACGTGTCCCTGGAGTTGTGCCTTCCTCTAATGAACACGTGTCTCTGGAGTTGTGCCTTCCTCTAATGAACACGTGTATCTGGAGTTGTGCCTTCCTCTAATGAACACGTGTATCTGGAGTTGTGCCTCCCTCTAATGAACATGTCCCTGGAGTTGTGCCTTCCTCTAATGAACACGTGTCCCTGGAGTTGTGCCTTCCTCTAATGAACACGTGTATCTGGAGTTGTGCCTCCCTCTAATGAACATGTCCCTGGAGTTGTGCCTCCCTCTAATGAACATGTCCCTGGAGTTGTGCCTTCCTCTAATGAACACGTGTCTCTGGAGTTGTGCCTTCCTCTAATGAACACGTGTCCCTGGAGTTGTGCCTTCCTCTAATGAACACGTGTCTCTGGAGTTGTGCCTTCCTCTAATGAACACGTGTATCTGGAGTTGTGCCTTCCTCTAATGAACACGTGTATCTGGAGTTGTGCCTCCCTCTAATGAACATGTCCCTGGAGTTGTGCCTTCCTCTAATGAACACGTGTCTCTGGAGTTGTGCCTTCCTCTAATGAACACGTGTATCTGGAGTTGTGCCTTCCTCTAATGAACACGTGTATCTGGAGTTGTGCCTCCCTCTAATGAACATGTCCCTGGAGTTGTGCCTTCCTCTAATGAACACGTGTCCCTGGAGTTGTGCCTTCCTCTAATGAACACGTGTATCTGGAGTTGTGCCTCCCTCTAATGAACATGTCCCTGGAGTTGTGCCTTCCTCTAATGAACATGTGTCCCTGGAGTTGTGCCTTCCTCTAATGAACACGTGTCCCTGGAGTTGTGCCTCCCTCTAATGAACATGTCCCTGGAGTTGTGCCTCCCTCTAATGAACGTGTCCCTGGAGTTGTGCCTTCCTCTAATGAACGTGTCCCTGGAGTTGTGCCTTCCTCTAATGAACGTGTCCCTGGAGTTGTGCCTTCCTCATCTGACAGATCTGTATAGGGTTCTATTTAATCTAGAGATTATAATCCAAATACTGGTGCTTGAGGAAACTTCTTTTTTTTTAAGAGGATGTTTTTAAATACAGGCATCTTTAACAAAATGCTCCGTAATGTCGCTGTTCTTTATGACATAAAGAAACTCCATTTTATGGATTGTAAAATGAATCAAATGTAAACATACTGTAGATGAATGTATTGCTATTGGCTCAGTAGACAAAATGGTTGAGAAGAATCTATCCCCTCTCGCATTGCAATAAGAGCTCAAATGGTTCTGGTCAACAAGACCCGGACAGAGAGGTCTTTGATGTTGAGGAGTTGTCACCAGACACACTGATAAGTGGATTCTGGACATTCCTAATGACCACACACACAAGCACATGCGCATATATACACACACACACACACACACACACACACACACACACACACACACACACACACACACACACACACACACACACACACACACACACACACACACACACACACACACATGTGCATATACACACACTCACACACCCCTGTTGACTGTGCTGCCAGGGTATAAATGAGTCTTCACCTGTATAAGGAAGACATGCCACACACACACACCTGTTGATCACAACTCACGATGCTTAGCAGCGCCCTTTAAAGAACATATTATTAATTTGGGCCTCCTAAACAATGTGTTTAGGTTGTTAAGTCTGTATGGTACTAAATGACACAGCCGTTTCAAACGCCAGCACATTCAAATGAACACTGGTTGATGCCTGATTCAGACCTGCTTCTTTTGGAGACCTGCACTAACAAATAGATGGACATGCCACCGATGGTAAGGATGTATTTTTTTTAAATATGGCTGGACGTCACCTTCTACCTGATTTACCTTATTTACCTTCTTTCCATTCTGATATTTTAAGGCAAAATAAATGGACGTGAAAGTATACTACCTCTATGTTGATCTGAAAGTATACTACCTCTATGTTGATCTGAAAGTATACTACCTCTATGTTGATCTGAAAGTATACTACCTCTATGTTGATCTGAAAGTATACTACCTCTATGTTGATCTGAAAGTATACTACCTCTATGTTGATCTGAAAGTATACTACCTCTATGTTGATCTGAAAGTATACTACCTCTATGTTGATCTGAAAGTATACTACCTCTATGTTGATCTGAAAGTATACTACCTCTATGTTGATCTGAAAGTATACTACCTCTATGTTGATCTCGTGACAGAGTGTAAAATGTGGTTCTGGGTTCCCAGATGACCTCTATGTCATTGTTTTTATGTTACATGTCTTGTTGTTGTAGGGTCTCCTACTTGTTCTGTCTCTAACTCTGCTCTGCTGTCTACCTCACCCAGCTTCACCAGCCGAGCTAGCTCACAATGACTCAGGTACACTGTTCTGTGTGTTAAATGGCCTGTTGAGAACACTTCATATTGTCATGAGATTATCCGACATTTTTAAAAGGGGGGGTCATCCATGTTTATGACAAGAATTATCATTGGATCCTATTGGATCGTCTGTTGTATAATTAAAGGGATTGTTGGGAACCGATTATGTCGTCCAATATAATAAAGGCTAGTGTCATAAAGGGTAGTTTCATATCAGTTATTATTGATCAGTATCATTAGCTAGGTTTCCATCCAAATGGTGACAGATTCGAATATTTTAAAAATCCGCACTGGACCTGTTGCTGATTAAAACAATTAAAAAGTCATTGTGTGATGACATATTGCACACAAAAAAATGTGCTGCTTAAGTTTTCATGCTTTCATGTTTAGATATCTAAAATTCCAAATGTGTTTCAATTACATTTTCCACTCTATTACTACCGAAACTGTTGCATTAAATAGCAAATGCTCCCACGCTGGTTCTTGGCCAGTTCGCTCTCGTGCGGTTCGGTTCGGCTCGTCTACATTATGGATAAAAGCAAAAAAATAATTGTATTTGTTAAGCATCGATCCTCAGGTCACCAAAATAAGACCCTCGATATTTTATTGAAAAGGAGCATCAAGCTCACAACCTTGGACTTTCACCACCCTGTGAAGTTCATCATAATTTATTTATTCTGTAGCCTAATAGACCGTGTGCTTTCCCGACGAGTTGTAGTGGGATGACCACACAGCTGGCTGCCACACATGTCGATGCGTGACTCCAAATGGGTACTCTGCGCGCATAAAAAAAAAGGTCGGGTGGAAACCTGGTTAGAGAGAGTTTTCTGGAACATTTTGTATCTTAAAATGTATATGCACTCACTATACTTTAAGTGTGGTTAGTAAGGTAATTACACATGCGCGCCACCAGGTGGTGCAGCACTTTGAGTACCTATTGCTAGCATTGTTAGAGTATTGGAACGAACCCCGGCACACGTTGAGTGCAGCCGCTTGCCTGTTACGCAACGCTCTGGGTGAGTTATAAACTAATCTGTTTATAAAGGGCTACTACTCCTTGACTCATTCCAAGGCATAAATAGTTCCATTGGGTTATTCATTGTATTGTATCATTTCCAGGGGTTCCCTATCTGCCCTCTACGTTGGTAGAGGAGGCTCTGAAAAGGGCTTTAGAACGTACTAATGCTGCTTACGCCCACACCAAGGAGAGGTGAGCCAATAGAAGAAGACTGTCGTCAGTAAATTGCTCTGATTATTTGTGAAAAGCCATGTTGATGTTTATGAAAAGAGAAATGCTATTTACCAATTAGGGTCTGCCTGTCTCTTCATCTGCCTGCCTGCCTGTCTGTTCATCTGCCTGTCTGTCTGTTCATCTGCCTGCCTGCCTGTCTGTTCATCTGCCTGCCTGCCTGTCTGTTCATCTGCCTGTCTGTCTGTTCATCTGCCTGTCTGTCTGTTCATCTGCCTGTCTGTCTGTTCATCTGCCTGTCTGTCTGTTCATCTGCCTGTCTGTCTGTTCATCTGCCTGTCTGTCTGTTCATCTGCCTGCCTGCCTGTCTGTTCATCTGCCTGTCTGTCTGTTCATCTGCCTGTCTGTCTGTTCATCTGCCTGCCTGTCTGTTCATCTGCCTGTCTGTCTGTTCATCTGCCTGTCTGTCTGTTCATCTGCCTGTCTGTCTGTCTGTTCATCTGCCTGTCTGTCTGTTCATCTGCCTGCCTGTCTGTCTGTTCATCTGCCTGTCTGTCTGTTCATCTGCCTGCCTGTCTGTTCATCTGCCTGCCTGTCTGTCTATTCATCTGCCTGTCTGTCTGTTCATCTGTCTGTCTGTCTGTTCATCTGCCTGTCTGTTCATCTGCCTGTCTGTCTGTTCATCTGCCTGCCTTTCTGTTCATCTGCCTGTCTGTCTGTTCATCTGCCTGCCTGTCTGTTCATCTGCCTGCCTGTCTGTTCATCTGCCTGTCTGTCTGTTCATCTGCCTGCCTGTCTGTCTGTTCATCTGCCTGTCTGTATGTTCATCTGCCTGTCTGTCTGTTCATCTGCCTGTCTGTCTGTTCATCTGCCTGTCTGTCTGTTCATCTGCCTGTCTGTCTGTTCATCTGCCTGCCTGTCTGTTCATCTGCCTGCCTATCTGCCTGCCTGTCTGTCTGTTCATCTGCCTGCCTGTCTGTTCATCTGCCTGCCTGCCTGTCTGTTCATCTGCCTGCCCGTCTGTCTGTTCATCTGCCTGCCTGTCTGTCTGTTCATCTGCCTGTCTGTCTGTTCATCTGCCTGTCTGTCTGTCCATCTGCCTGTCTGTCTGACCATCTACCTGCCTGTCTGTTCATCTGCCTGTCTGTCTGTTCATCTGCCTGTCTGTCTGTTCATCTGTCTGTCTGTCTGTTCGCCTGCCTGTCTGTCTGTTCATCTGCCTGTCTGTCTGTTCATCTGCCTGTCTGTCTGTTCATCTGTCTGTTCATCTGCCTGTCTGTCCATCTGCCTGTCTGTCCATCTGCCTGCCTGTCTGTCCATCTGCCTGCCTGTCTGTTCATCTGCCTGCCTGCCTGTTCATCTGCCTGTCTGTCTGTTCATCTGCCTGCCTGTCTGTCTGTTCATCTGCCTGTCTGTCTGTTCATCTGCCTGTCTGTCTGTCCATCTACCTGCCTGTCTGTTCATCTGCCTGCCTGTCTGTCTGTTCATTTGTCTGCCTGCCTGTCTGTCTGTTCATCTGCCTGCCTGTCTGTTCATCTGCCTGTCTGTCTGTTCATCTGCCTGCCTGTCTGTCTGTTCATCTGCCTGTCTGTCCATCTGCCTGTCTGTCTGTTCATCTGCCTGCCTTTCTGTTCATCTGCCTGTCTGTCTGTTCATCTGCCTGTCTGTCTGTTCATCTGCCTGCCTGTCTGTTCATCTGCCTGCCTGTCTGTTCATCTGCCTGTCTGTCTGTTCATCTGCCTGTCTGTTCATCTGCCTGTCTGTCTGTTCATCTGCCTGTCTGTCTGTCTGTCTGTCTGTCTGTTCATCTGTCTGTCTGTCTGTTCATCTGCCTGTCTGTCTGTTCATCTGCCTGCCTGTCTGTTCATCTGCCTGTCTGTCTGTTCATCTGCCTGTCTGTCTGTTCATCTGCCTGCCTGTGTCTGTTCATCTGCCTGTCTGTTCATCTGCCTGTCTGTCTGTTCATCTGCCTGTCTGTCTGTCTGTCTGTCTGTCTGTCTGTCTGTTCATCTGTCTGTCTGTCTGTTCATCTGCCTGTCTGTCTGTTCATCTGCCTGCCTGTCTGTTCATCTGCCTGTCTGTCTGTTCATCTGCCTGTCTGTCTGTTCATCTGCCTGCCTGTGTCTGTTCATCTGCCTGCCTGTGTCTGTTCATCTGCCTGCCTGTCTGTCTGTTCATCTGCCTGTCTGTCTGTTCATCTGCCTGTCTGTCTGTCTGTTCGTCTGCCTGCCTGTCTGTCTGTTCATCTGCCTGTCTGTCTGTCTGTTCATCTGCCTGTCTGTCTGTTCATCTGCCTGCCTGTCTGTTCATCTGCCTGCCTGCCTGTCTGTTCATCTGCCTGTCTGCCTGTCTGTTCATCTGCCTGTCTGTCTGTTCATCTGCCTGCCTGTCTGTCTGTTCATCTGCCTGCCTGTCTGTCTGTTCATCTGCCTGTCTGTCTGTTCATCTGCCTGTCTGTATGTTCATCTGCCTGTCTGTATGTTCATCTGCCTGTCTGTATGTTCATCTGCCTGTCTGTCTGTTCATCTGCCTGTCTGTCTGTTCATCTGCCTGCCTGTCTGTTCATCTGCCTGCCTATCTGCCTGCCTGTCTGTCTGTTCATCTGCCTGTCTGTCTGTTCATCTGCCTGCCTGTCTGTCTGTTCATCTGCCTGTCTGTCTGTTCATCTGCCTGTCTGTCTGTCCATCTACCTGCCTGTCTGTTCATCTGCCTGCCTGTCTGTCTGTTCATTTGTCTGCCTGCCTGTCTGTCTGTTCATCTGCCTGCCTGTCTGTTCATCTGCCTGTCTGTCTGTTCATCTGCCTGCCTGTCTGTCTGTTCATCTGCCTGTCTGTCCATCTGCCTGTCTGTCTGTTCATCTGCCTGCCTTTCTGTTCATCTGCCTGTCTGTCTGTTCATCTGC
This sequence comes from Oncorhynchus nerka, assembly GCF_034236695.1. NCBI lineage: Eukaryota > Metazoa > Chordata > Actinopteri > Salmoniformes > Salmonidae > Oncorhynchus > Oncorhynchus nerka. Next base: position 8,462,138 of record NC_088412.1, on the reverse strand, counting down.
CTGTCTGTCTGTTCATCTGCCTGCCTGTCTGTTCATCTGCCTGCCTGTCTGTTCATCTGCCTGTCTGTCTGTTCATCTGCCTGTCTGTTCATCTGCCTGTCTGTCTGTTCATCTGCCTGTCTGTCTGTCTGTCTGTCTGTCTGTTCATCTGTCTGTCTGTCTGTTCATCTGCCTGTCTGTCTGTTCATCTGCCTGCCTGTCTGTTCATCTGCCTGTCTGTCTGTTCATCTGCCTGTCTGTCTGTTCATCTGCCTGCCTGTGTCTGTTCATCTGCCTGTCTGTTCATCTGCCTGTCTGTCTGTTCATCTGCCTGTCTGTCTGTCTGTCTGTCTGTCTGTCTGTTCATCTGTCTGTCTGTCTGTTCATCTGCCTGTCTGTCTGTTCATCTGCCTGCCTGTCTGTTCATCTGCCTGTCTGTCTGTTCATCTGCCTGTCTGTCTGTTCATCTGCCTGCCTGTGTCTGTTCATCTGCCTGCCTGTGTCTGTTCATCTGCCTGCCTGTCTGTCTGTTCATCTGCCTGTCTGTCTGTTCATCTGCCTGTCTGTCTGTCTGTTCGTCTGCCTGCCTGTCTGTCTGTTCATCTGCCTGTCTGTCTGTCTGTTCATCTGCCTGTCTGTCTGTTCATCTGCCTGCCTGTCTGTTCATCTGCCTGCCTGCCTGTCTGTTCATCTGCCTGCCTGTCTGTTCATCTGCCTGTCTGCCTGTCTGTTCATCTGCCTGTCTGTCTGTTCATCTGCCTGCCTGTCTGTCTGTTCATCTGCCTGCCTGTCTGTCTGTTCATCTGCCTGTCTGTCTGTTCATCTGCCTGTCTGTATGTTCATCTGCCTGTCTGTATGTTCATCTGCCTGTCTGTCTGTTCATCTGCCTGTCTGTCTGTTCATCTGCCTGCCTGTCTGTTCATCTGCCTGCCTATCTGCCTGCCTGTCTGTCTGTTCATCTGCCTGTCTGTCTGTTCATCTGCCTGTCTGTCTGTTCATCTGCCTGTCTGTTCATCTGCCTGTCTGTCTGTTCATCTGCCTGCCTATCTGTTCATCTGCCTGCCTGTCTGTTCATCTGCCTGCCTGTCTGTTCATCTGCCTGCCTGTCTGTCTGTTCATCTGCCTGTCTGTCTGTCTGTTCATCTGCCTGCCTGCCTGTCTGTTCATCTGCCTGCCTGCCTGTCTGTTCATCTGCCTGTCTGTCTGTTCATCTGCCTGTCTGTCTGTTCATCTGCCTGCCTGTCTGTTCATCTGCCTGTCTGTCTGTTCATCTGCCTGTCTGTCTGTCTGTTCATCTGCCTGTCTGTCTGTCTGTTCATCTGCCTGCCTGTCTGTTCATCTGCCTGTCTGTCTGTTCATCTGCCTGCCTGTCTGTTCATCTGCCTGCCTGTGTCTGTTCATCTGCCTGCCTGTCTGTCTGTTCATCTGTCTGTCTGTTCATCTGCCTGTCTGTCTGTTCATCTGCCTGCCTGTCTGTCTATTCATCTGCCTGTCTGTCTGTTCATCTGTCTGTCTGTCTGTTCATCTGCCTGTCTGTTCATCTGCCTGTCTGTCTGTTCATCTGCCTGCCTTTCTGTTCATCTGCCTGTCTGTCTGTTCATCTGCCTGCCTGTCTGTTCATCTGCCTGCCTGTCTGTTCATCTGCCTGTCTGTCTGTTCATCTGCCTGCCTGTCTGTCTGTTCATCTGCCTGTCTGTATGTTCATCTGCCTGTCTGTCTGTTCATCTGCCTGTCTGTCTGTTCATCTGCCTGTCTGTCTGTTCATCTGCCTGTCTGTCTGTTCATCTGCCTGCCTGTCTGTTCATCTGCCTGCCTATCTGCCTGCCTGTCTGTTCATCTCTGTCTTCATCTGCCTGCCTGTCTGTTCATCTGCCTGCCTGCCTGTCTGTTCATCTGCCTGCCCGTCTGTCTGTTCATCTGCCTGCCTGTCTGTCTGTTCATCTGCCTGCCTGTCTGTCTGTTCATCTGCCTGTCTGTCTGTCCATCTGCCTGTCTGTCTGACCATCTACCTGCCTGTCTGTTCATCTGCCTGTCTGTCTGTTCATCTGCCTGTCTGTCTGTTCATCTGTCATCTGTCTGTCTGTCTGTTCGCCTGCCTGTCTGTCTGTTCATCTGCCTGTCTGTCTGTTCATCTGCCTGTCTGTCTGTTCATCTGTCTGTTCATCTGCCTGTCTGTCCATCTGCCTGTCTGTCCATCTGCCTGCCTGTCTGTCCATCTGCCTGCCTGTCTGTTCATCTGCCTGCCTGCCTGTTCATCTGCCTGTCTGTCTGTTCATCTGCCTGCCTGTCTGTCTGTTCATCTGCCTGTCTGTCTGTTCATCTGCCTGTCTGTCTGTCCATCTACCTGTTCATCTGCCTGTCTGTTCATCTGCCTGCCTGTCTGTCTGTTCATTTGTCTGCCTGCCTGTCTGTCTGTTCATCTGCCTGCCTGTCTGTTCATCTGCCTGTCTGTCTGTTCATCTGCCTGCCTGTCTGTCTGTTCATCTGCCTGTCTGTCCATCTGCCTGTCTGTCTGTTCATCTGCCTGCCTTTCTGTTCATCTGCCTGTCTGTCTGTTCATCTGCCTGTCTGTCTGTTCATCTGCCTGCCTGTCTGTTCATCTGCCTGCCTGTCTGTTCATCTGCCTGTCTGTCTGTTCATCTGCCTGTCTGTTCATCTGCCTGTCTGTCTGTTCATCTGCCTGTCTGTCTGTCTGTCTGTCTGTCTGTCTGTTCATCTGTCTGTCTGTCTGTTCATCTGCCTGTCTGTCTGTCTGTTCATCTGCCTGCCTGTCTGTTCATCTGCCTGTCTGTCTGTTCATCTGCCTGTCTGTCTGTTCATCTGCCTGCCTGTCTGTCTGTTCATCTGCCTGTCTGTTCATCTGCCTGTCTGTCTGTTCATCTGCCTGTCTGTCTGTCTGTTCATCTCTGTCTGTCTGTTCATCTGTCTGTCTGTTCATCTGCCTGTCTGTCTGTTCATCTGCCTGTCTGTCTGTTCATCTGCCCTGTCTGCCTCTGTTCATCTGCCTGCCTGTCTGTTCATCTGCCTGTCTGTCTGTTCATCTGCCTGTCTGTCTGTTCATCTGCCTGCCTGTCTGTCTGTTCATCTGCCTGCCTGTCTGTTCATCTGTTCATCTGCCTGTCTGTCTGTTCATCTGCCTGTCTGTCTGTTCATCTGCCTGTCTGTCTGTCTGCCTGTCGTCTGCCTGCCTGTCTGTCTGTTCATCTGCCTGTGCCTGTCTGTCTGTTCATCTGCCTGTCTGTCTGTTCATCTGCCTGCCTGTCTGTTCATCTGCCCTGTCCCTGCCTGTCTGTTCATCTGCCTGCCTGTCTGTTCATCTGCCTGTCTGTCCATCTGCCCTGTCTGTTCATCTGCCTGTCTGTCTGTTCATCTGCCTGCCTGTTCATCTGTCTGTTCATCTGCATCTGCCTGTCTGTTCATCTGCCTTCTGTCTGTTCATCCTGTCTGTCTGTTCATCTGCCTGTCTGTCTGTTCATCTGCCTGTCTGTCTGTTCATCTGCCTGTCTGTCTGTTCATCTGCCTGTTCATCTCTGTCTGTTCATCTGCCTGCCTGTCTGTTCATCTGCCTGCCTGTCTGTTCATCTGCCTGCCTGCCTGTTCATCTGCCTGTCTGTCTGTTCATCTGCCTGCCTGTCTGTTCATCTGCCTGTCTGTCTGTTCATCTGCCTGCCTGTCTGTCTGTTCATCTGTCTGCCTGCCTGTCTGTCTGTTCATCTGCCTGTCTGTCTGTTCATCTGCCTGCCTGTCTGTCTGTTCATCTGCCTGTCTGTCTGTTCATCTGCCTGCCTGTCTGTCTGTTCATCTGTCTGCCTGCCTGTCTGTCTGTTCATCTGCCTGTCTGTCTGTTCATCTGTCTGTCTGTTCATCTGCCTGTCTGTCTGTTCATCTGCCTGTCTGTCCATCTGCCTGTCTGTCCATCTGCCTGCCTGTCTGTCCATCTGCCTGCCTGTCTGTTCATCTGCCTGCCTGCCTGTTCATCTGCCTGCCTGTCTGTTCATCTGCCTGTCTGTCTGTTCATCTGCCTGTCTGTCTGTCCATCTGCCTGTCTGTCTGTTCATCTGCCTGTCTGTCTGTTCATCTGCCTGTCTGTCTGTCCATCTGCCTGCCTGTCTGTTCATCTGCCTGTCTGTCTGTTCATCTGCCTGTCTGTCTGTTCATCTGCCTGTCTGTCTGTTCATCTGCCTGTCTGTCTGTTCATCTGCCTGTCTGTCTGTTCATCTGTCTGTCTGTCTGTTCGCCTGCCTGTCTGTCTGTTCATCTGCCTGTCTGTCTGTTCATCTGCCTGTCTGTCTGTTCATCTGTCTGTTCATCTGCCTGTCTGTCCATCTGCCTGTCTGTCCATCTGCCTGCCTGTCTGTCCATCTGCCTGCCTGTCTGTTCATCTGCCTGCCTGCCTGTTCATCTGCCTGTCTGTCTGTTCATCTGCCTGTCTGTCTGTCCATCTGCCTGTCTGTCTGTCCATCTGCCTGCCTGTCTGTTCATCTGCCTGCCTGTCTGTCCATCTGCCTGCCTGTCTGTTCATCTGCCTGCCTTTCTGTTCATCTGCCTGTCTGTCTGTTCATCTGTCTGTCTGTCTGTTCATCTGCCTGTCTGTCTGTTCATCTGCCTGTCTGTCTGTTCATCTGCCTGTCTGTCTGTTCATCTGCCTGTCTGTCTGTTCATCTGCCTGTCTGTTCATCTGCCTGTCTGTCTGTTCATCTGCCTGTCTGTCCATCTGCCTGCCTGTCTGTCCATCTGCCTGCCTGCCTGTTCATCTGCCTGCCTGCCTGTTCATCTGCCTGCCTGCCTGTTCATCTGCCTGCCTGTCTGTTCATCTGCCTGTCTGTCTGTTCATCTGCCTGCCTGTTCATCTGCCTGCCTGTCTGTTCATCTGCCTGCCTGCCTGTTCATCTGCCTGCCTGCCTGTTCATCTGCCTGTCTGTTCATCTGTCTGTCTGTCCATCTGCCTTCCTGTCTGTCCATCTGCCTGTCTGTCTGTTCATCTGCCTGCCTGTCTGTTCATCTGCCTGCCTGTCTGTTCATCTGCCTGTCTGTCTGTTCATCTGCCTGTCTGTTCATCTGCCTGCCTGTCTGTCCATCTGCCTGCTTGCCTGTCTGTTCATCTGCCTGCCTGTCTGTTCATCTGCCTGTCTGTCTGTTCATCTGCCTGCCTGCCTGTCTGTCCATCTGCCTGTTTGTCTGTTCATCTGCCTGTCTGTCTGTTCATCTGCCTGCCTGTCTGTCCATCTGCCTGTCTGTCTGTCTGTTCATCTGCCTGTCTGTCTGTTCATCTGCCTGCCTGTCTGTTCATCTGCCTGTCTGTCTGTTCATCTGCCTGTCTGTCTGTTCATCTGCCTGCCTGCCTGTTCATCTGCCTGTCTGTTCATCTGCCTGCCTGTCTGTCCATCTGCCTGCCTGCCTGTTCATCTGCCTGTCTGTTCATCTGCCTGCCTGCCTGTTCATCTGCCTGTCTGTCTGTTCATCTGCCTGCCTGCCTGTTCATCTGCCTGTCTGTCTGTTCATCTGCCTGTCTGTCTGTTCATCTGTCTGTCTGTCTGTCTGATAATATGGGTACTGTCCTCTGTCCTTCCAGGGTGAAGACATCTCTGTCGGAGGGTGCTCTGAGACCCAGCGACCTCCTGGCTCAGTTCAAGCAGATCGGACCCCAGACCAGGAGGCACATCAGCGCAGCTGAGCTGCTGGACAATACAGTGGAACTGATCAGGGAGATGGTCTACACCAGTACCATGGCCCAGTCCAGTCTACCTGGTACTGTCTAATCCTAATCCAGTCCAGTCTACCTGGTACTGTCTAATCCTAACCCAGTCCAGTCTACCTGGTACTGTCTAATCCTAATCCAGTCCAGTCTACCTGGTACTGTCTAATCCTAATCCAGTCCAGTCTACCTGGTACTGTCTAATCCTAACCCAGTCCAGTCTACCTGGTACTGTCTAATCCTAATCCAGTCCAGTCTACCTGGTACTGTCTAATCCTAATCCAGTCCAGTCTACCTGGTACTGTCTAATCCTAATCCAGTCCAGTCTACCTGGTACTGTCTAATCCTAATCCAGTCCAGTCTACCTGGTACTGTCTAATCCTAACCCAGTCCAGTCTACCTGGTACTGTCTAACCCTAACCCAGTCCAGTCTACCTGGTACTGTCTAATCCTAATCCAGTCCAGTCTACCTGGTACTGTCTAATCCTAATCCAGTACAGTCTACCTGGTACTGTCTAATCCTAATCCAGTCCAGTCTACCTGGTACTGTCTAATCCTAACCCAGTCCAGTCTACCTGGTACTGTCTAACCCTAACCCAGTCCAGTCTACCTGGTACTGTCTAATCCTAATCCATGGCCCAGTCCAGCCTACCCGGTACTGTCTAACCCAAGGCCCAGTCCAGTCTACCTGGTACTGTCTAATCCATGACCCAGTCCAGCCTACCTGGTACTGTCTAACCCTAACCCAGTCCAGTCTACCTGGTACTGTCTAACCCTAACCCAGTCCAGTCTACCTGGTACTGTCTAACCCTAACCCAGTCCAGTCTACCTGGTACTGTCTAATCCACGGCCCAGTCCAGTCTACCTGGTACTGTCTAACCCATGACCCAGTCCAGTCTACCTGGTACTGTCTAACCCTAACCCAGTCCAGTCTACCTGGTACTTCCTAACCCATGACCCAGTCCAGTCTACCTGGTACTGTCTAATCCACGGCCCAGTCCAGTCTACCTGGTACTGTCTAACCCATGACCCAGTCCAGTCTACCTGGTACTGTCTAACCCTAACCCAGTCCAGTCTACCTGGTACTGTCTAATCCTAATCCATGGCCCAGTCCAGCCTACCCGGTACTGTCTAACCCAAGGCCCAGTCCAGTCTACCTGGTACTGTCTAATCCATGACCCAGTCCAGCCTACCTGGTACTGTCTAACCCTAACCCAGTCCAGTCTACCTGGTACTGTCTAACCCTAACCCAGTCCAGTCTACCTGGTACTGTCTAACCCTAACCCAGTCCAGTCTACCTGGTACTGTCTAACCCTAACCCAGTCCAGTCTACCTGGTACTGTCTAACCCACGGCCCAGTCCAGTCTACCTGGTACTGTCTAACCCATGACCCAGTCCAGTCTACCTGGTACTGTCTAATCCTAATCCAGTTCAGTCTACCTGGTACTGTCTAATCCTAACCCAGTCCAGTCTACCTGGTACTGTCTAATCCTAATCCAGTCCAGTCTACCTGGTACTGTCTAATCCTAACCCAGTCCAGTCTACCTGGTACTGTCTAATCCTAATCCAGTCCAGTCTACCTGGTACTGTCTAATCGTAATCCAGTCCAGTCTACCTGGTACTGTCTAATCCTAATCCAGTCCAGTCTACCTGGTACTGTCTAATCCTAATCCAGTCCAGTCTACCTGGTACTGTCTAATCCTAACCCAGTCCAGTCTACCTGGTACTGTCTAACCCTAACCCAGTCCAGTCTACCTGGTACTGTCTAATCCTAATCCAGTCCAGTCTACCTGGTACGGTCTAATCCTAATCCAGTCCAGTCTACCTGGTACTGTCTAATCCTAACCCAGTCCAGTCTACCTGGTACTGTCTAACCCTAACCCAGTCCAGTCTACCTGGTATTGTCTAATCCTAATCCATGGCCCAGTCCAGCCTACCCGGTACTGTCTAACCCAAGGCCCAGTCCAGTCTACCTGGTACTGTCTAATCCATGACCCAGTCCAGCCTACCTGGTACTGTCTAACCCTAACCCAGTCCAGTCTACCTGGTACTGTCTAACCCTAACCCAGTCCAGTCTACCTGGTACTGTCTAACCCTAACCCAGTCCAGTCTACCTGGTACTGTCTAATCCACGGCCCAGTCCAGTCTACCTCGTACTGTCTAACCCATGACCCAGTCCAGTCTACCTGGTACTGTCTAACCCTAACCCAGTCCAGTCTACCTGGTACTTCCTAACCCATGACCCAGTCCAGTCTACCTGGTACTGTCTAATCCACGGCCCAGTCCAGTCTACCTGGTACTGTCTAACCCATGACCCAGTCCAGTCTACCTGGTACTGTCTAACCCTAACCCAGTCCAGTCTACCTGGTACTGTCTAATTCTAATCCATGGCCCAGTCCAGCCTACCCGGTACTGTCTAACCCAAGGCCCAGTCCAGTCTACCTGGTACTGTCTAATCCATGACCCAGTCCAGCCTACCTGGTACTGTCTAACCCTAACCCAGTCCAGTCTACCTGGTACTGTCTAACCCTAACCCAGTCCAGTCTACCTGGTACTGTCTAACCCTAACCCAGTCCAGTCTACCTGGTACTGTCTAACCCTAACCCAGTCCAGTCTACCTGGTACTGTCTAACCCTAACCCAGTCCAGTCTACCTGGTACTGTCTAACCCACGGCCCAGTCCAGTCTACCTGGTACTGTCTAACCCATGACCCAGTCCAGTCTACCTGGTACTGTCTAACCCTAACCCAGTCCAGTCTACCTGGTACTGCCTAACCCATGACCCAGTCCAGTCTACCTGGTACTGTCTAATCCACGGCCCAGTCCAGTCTACCTGGTACTGTCTAACCCATGACCCAGTCCAGTCTACCTGGTACTGTCTAACCCTAACCCAGTCCAGCCTGCCTGGTACTGCCTAACCCATGACCCAGTCCAGTCTACCTGGTACTGTCTAACCCATGACCCAGTCCAGTCTACCTGGTACTGTCTAACCCATGACCCAGTCCAGTCTACCTGGTACTGTCTAACCCTAACCCAGTCCAGCCTGCCTGGTACTGTCTAACCCATGACCCAGTCCAGTCTACCTGGTACTGTCTAACCCATGACCCAGTCCAGTCTACCTGGTACTGCCTAACCCATGACCCAGTCCAGTCTACCTGGTACTGTCTAATCCATGGCCCAGTCCAGCCTGCCTGGTACTGTCTAACCCATGACCCAGTCCCGTCTACCTGGTACTAAACTATCACATTACACATATACTACAGAGCCGACCTGATCCGAGCCGAGCTGTGTTGGCCTTGTTACCATAGTTGCTGGAACTATGTCAGAAAACACAGTATGGTTTGAGTCAGCGGTACGGTTTGGGTTGTGTGTAAATCTCCCCCAACAGACCTGTTGAACGAGGACATGCAGGTTCTCCTGAAGGCTAAAAGCTGTTCCCCAACAGACCTGTTGAATGAGGACATGCAGGTTCTCCTGAAGGCTAAAAGCTGTTCCCCAACAGACCTGTTGAATGAGGACATGCAGGTTCTCCTGAAGGCTAAAAGCTGTTCCCCAACAGACCTGTTGAATGAGGACATGCAGGTTCTCCTGCAGGCTAAAAGCTGTTCCCCAACAGACCTGTTGAATGAGGACATGCAGGTTCTCCTGAAGGCTAAAAGCTGTTCCCCAACAGACCTGTTGAATGAGGACATGCAGGTTCTCCTGAAGGCTAAAAGCTGTTCCCCAACAGACCTGTTGAATGAGGACATGCAGGTTCTCCTGCAGGCTAAAAGCTGTTCCCCAACAGACCTGTTGAGTGAGGAGGACTTGCAGGTTCTCCTGCAGGCTTCAAGCTGTTCCCCAACAGACCTGTTGAGTGAGGAGGACATGCAGGTTCTCCTGCAGGCTAAAAGCTGTTCCCCAACAGACCTGTTGAATGAGGAGGACATGCAGGTTCTCCTGCAGGCTAAAAGCTGTTCCCCAACAGACCTGTTGAATGAGGAGGACTTGCAGGTTCTCTATACAACGGCATGGCGCAGTGAAACATCGGAAGCCATTCACTTTCAATGGAAGTAAAGCGAGAGAAGTGGAGTGGGCGGGGGAACCGTTGAGCGATGTGAGCGATGGCATTGGGCGAAGGAGCTGTACAGGGCGGGACTAAAGTTGGGGACAGTTGAACTTTATGAAAATCCTCTGCAATAACGCAAAGCGAGGGACCAATCGAAGCTCGCCATAGCTTCAAACCCCTACCGGATTGGCTGTCAATGGCTGTTGATACGTAGCACATGAGGGTGGGTGGGGGTGGCAGAGTAGCCTAGTGGTTAGAGCTGTTGGACTAGTAACCGAAAGGTTGTGAGTTCAAACCCCCGAGCGGACAAGGCACAAATCTGTCGTTCTGCCCCTGAACAGGCAGTTAACCCACTGTTCCTAGGCCGTCTTTGAAAATGAGAAATTGTTCTTAACTGACTTGCCTGGTTAAATAAAGGTCAAATTCAAAAATGAGGGTGAGGCTAGTTTGGCTAGGAGAGGCCGCTTGTTTGAACTCACAACCTCACTCCCCCCTCCGCCCCCCTCCGTCTCCCTCCGTCCCCCCCCAACAGACCCGCTGAGTGAGGAGGACATGCAGGTTCTACTGCAGGCTACAGGCTGTTCCTCTGAGATGCAGAGACCCCTCTGTAAGACTGGCTGTCTGTCTGAACGCTACCGTTCATTCACCGGGGAGTGCAACAACAGGTCTGTCTGTCTGTCTGTCTGTCTGTCTGTCTACCGTTCTTTCACCGGGGAGTGCAACAACAGGTCTGTCTGTCTGTCTGTCTGTCTGTCTACCGTTCATTCACCGGGGAGTGCAACAACAGGTCTGTCTGTCTGTCTGTCTGTCTGTCTGTCTGTCTGTCTGTCTACCGTTCATTCACCGGGGAGTGCAACAACAGGTCTGTCTGTCTGTCTGTCTGTCTTTCTACCGTTCTTTCACCGGGGAGTGCAACAACAGGTCTGTCTGTCTGTCTGTCTGTCTGTCTGTCTGTCTGTCTACCGTTCATTCACCGGGGAGTGCAACAACAGGTCTGTCTGTCTGTCTTGTCTGTCGTACCCCTGCACATTGACTCGGTGCCGGTGTCTGTCTTGTCTGTAGTACCCCTGCACATTGACTCGGTGTCTGTCTTGTCTGTCGCACCCCTGCACATTGACTCGGTGTCTGTCTTGTCTGTCGTACCCCTGCACATTGACTCGGTGCCGGTGTCTGTCTTGTCTGTAGTACCCCTGCACATTGACTCGGTGTCTGTCTTGTCTGTCGTACCCCTGCACATTGACTCGGTGCCGGTGTCTGTCTTGTCTGTCGTACCCCTGCACATTGACTGTCTTGGTACCCCTGCACATTGACCGGTGTCTGTCTTGTCTGTCGTACCCCTGCACATTGACTCGGTGCGGTGTCTGTCTTGTCTGTAGTACCCCTCATTGTCTGGTGTCTGTCTTGTCTGTCATTACCCGGTGTCCCTGTACCCCTGCACATTGACTCGGTGCCGGTGTCTGTCTTGTCTGTAGTACCCCTGCACATTGACTCGGTGCCGGTGTCTGTCTTGTCTGTCGTACCCCTGCACATTGACTCGGTGCCGTGTCTGTCTTGTCTCTTGTCTCGGTCGGTGTCTGTCTTGTCTGTCGTACCCCTGCACATTGACTCGGTGCCGGTGTCTGTCTTGTCTGTCGTACCCCTGCACATTGACTCGGTGCCGGTGTCTGTCTTGTCTGTCTTGTCTGTCGGTGTCTGTCTTACCCTGCACATTGACTCGGTGCCGGTGTCTGTCTTGTCTGTCTTGTACCCCTGCACATTGACTCGGTGCCGGTGTCTGTCTTGTCTGTCGTACCCCTGCACATTGACTCGGTGCCGGTGTCTGTCTTGTCTGTGTACCCCTGCACATTGACGGTCGGTGTCTGTCTTGGTGTCTGTCTTGTCTGTCTTGTCTGTCTTGTCTGTACCCCTGCACATTGACTCGGTGCCGGTGTCTGTCTTGTCTGTCGTACCCCTGCACATTGACTCGTACCCCTGCACATTGTGCGGTGTCTGTCTTGTCTGTAGTACCCCTGCACATTGACTCGGTGCCGGTGTCTGTCTTGTCTGTAGTACCCCTGCACATTGACTCGGTGTCTGTCTTGTCTGTCGTACCCCTGCACATTGACTCGGTGCCGGTGTCTGTCTTGTCTGTCGTACCCCTGCACATTGACTCGGTGCCGGTGTCTGTCTTGTCTGTCGTACCCCTGCACATTGACTCGGTGCCGGTGTCTGTCTTGTCTGTCGTACCCCTGCACATTGACCCGGTGTCTGTCTTGTCTGTAGTACCCCTGCACATTGACCCGGTGTCTGTCTTGTCTGTCGTACCCCTGCACATTGACTCGGTGCCGGTGTCTGTCTTGTCTGTCGGTGTACCTGTAGTACCCGCACATTGACTCGGTGCCGGTGTCTGTCTTGTCTGTCGTACCCCTGCACATTGACTCGGTGCCGGTGTCTGTCTTGTCTGTAGTACCCCTGCACATTGACTCGGTGCCGGTGTCTGTCTTGTCTGTCGTACCCCTGCACATTGACTCGGTGCCGGTGTCTGTCTTGTCTGTAGTACCCCTGCACATTGACTCGGTGTGTCTGTCGGTGTCTGTCTTGTCTGTCTTGTCTGTCCCCTGCACATTGACTGTCGTACCCCTGCACATTGACTCGGTGTCTGTCTTGTCTGTCGTACCCCTGCACATTGACTCGGTGCCGGTGTCTGTCTTGTCTGTAGTACCCCTGCACATTGACTCGGTGCCGGTGTCTGTCTTGTCTGTCGTACCCCTGCACATTGACTCGGTGCCGGTGTCTGTCTTGTCTGTCGTACCCCTGCACATTGACTCGGTGCCGGTGTCTGTCTTGTCTGTAGTACCCCTGCACATTGACTCGGTGCCGGTGTGTCTGTCTTGTCTGTCGTCTTACCCCTGCACATTGACTCGGTGCCGGTGTCTGTCTTGTCTGTACCCTGTACCCCTGCACCCCTGCACATTGACTCGGTGCCGGTGTCTGTCTTGTCTGTCGTACCCTGCACCTGCGGTGTCTGTCTTGTCTGTAGTACCCCTGCACATTGACTCGGTGCCGGTGTCTGTCTTGTCTGTCGTACCCCTGCACATTGACTCGGTGCCGGTGTCTGTCTTGTCTGTAGTACCCCTGCACATTGACTCGGTGCCGGTGTCTGTCTTGTCTGTCGTACCCCTGCACATTGATTGCCGGTGTCTGTCTTGTCTGTCGTACCCCTCGGTGCCGGTGTCTGTCTTGTCTGTCGTACCCCTGCACATTGACTCGGTACCGGTGTCTGTCTTGTCTGTAGTACCCCTGCACATTGACTCGGTGTCTGTCTTGTCTGTCGTACCCCTGCACATTGACTCGGTGTCTGTCTTGTCTGTAGTACCCCTGCACATTGACTCGGTGCCGGTGTCTGTCTTGTCTGTCGTACCCCTGCACATTGACTCGGTGCCGGTGTCTGTCTTGTCTGTAGTACGGTGTCCCCTGCACATTGACTCGGTGCCGGTGTCTGTCTTGTCTGTCGTACCCCTGCACATTGACTCGGTGCCGGTGTCTGTCTTGTCTGTAGTACCCCTGCACATTGACTCGGTGCCGGTGTCTGTCTTGTCTGTCGGTGTCTGTACCCCTGCACATTGACTCGGTGCCGGTGTCTGTCTTGTCTGTCGTACCCCTGCACATTGACTCGGTGTCTGTCTTGTCTGTAGTACCCCTGCACATTGACTCGGTGCCGGTGTCTGTCTTGTCTGTCGTACCCCTGCACATTGACTCGGTGCCGGTGTCTGTCTTGTCTGTAGTACCCCTGCACATTGACTCGGTGCCGGTGTCTGTCTTGTCTGTCGTACCCCTGCACATTGACTCGGTGCGGTGTCTGTCTCTGTGCCGGTGTCTGTCTTGTCTGTAGTACCCCTGCACATTGACTCGGTGCCGGTGTCTGTCTTGTCTGTCGTACCCCTGCACATTGACTCGGTGCCGGTGTCTGTCTTGTCTGTCGTACCCCTGCACATTGACTCGGTGCCGGTGTCTGTCTTGTCTGTCGTACCCCTGCACATTGACTCGGTGTCTGTCTTGTCTGTAGTACCCCTGCACATTGACTCGGTGTGTCTGTCTTGTCTGTAGTACCCCTGCACATTGACTCGGTCGGTGTCTGTCTTGTCTGGTACCCCTGCACATTGACTCGGTCGGTGTCTGTCTTGTCTGTAGTACCCCTGCACATTGATTGTCTGTCTTGTCTGTGTACCCCTGCACATTGACTCGGTGCCGGTGTCTGTCTTGTCTGTAGTACCCCTGCACATTGACTCGGTGCCGGTGTCTGTCTTGTCTGTCGTACCCCTGCACATTGACGGTGTCTGTCTTGTCTGTGTCTGTCTTGTCTGTAGTACCCCTGCACATTGACTCGGTGCCGGTGTCTGTCTTGTCTGTCGTACCCCTGCACATTGACTCGGTGCCGGTGTCTGTCTTGTCTTGACCCCTGCACATTGACTCGGTGCCGGTGTCTGTCTTGTCTGTCGTACCCCTGCACATTGACTCGGTGCCGGTGTCTGTCTTGTCTGTGTACCCCCCGGTGCCGGTGTCTGTCTGTACCCCTGCACACATTGCCGGTGTCTGTCTTGTCTGTCGTACCCCTGCACATTGACTCGGTGCCGGTGTCTGTCTTGTCTTGTCTCGGTGCGGTGTCTGTCTTGTCTGCACATTGACTCGGTGCCGGTGTCTGTCTTGTCTGTAGTACCCCTGCACATTGACTCGGTGGTGTCTGTCTTGTCTGTACCCCTCATTGTCTGTCTTGTCTGTACCCCTGCACATTGACTCGGTGCCGGTGTCTGTCTTGTCTGTCGTACCCCTGCACATTGACTCGGTGCCGGTGTCTGTCTTGTCTGTCGTACCCCTGCACATTGACTCGGTGCCGGTGTCTGTCTTGTCTGTAGTACCCCTGCACATTGACTCGGTGCCGGTGTCTGTCTTGTCTGTCGTACCCCTGCACATTGACTCGGTGCCGGTGTCTGTCTTGTCTGTCGTACCCCTGCACATTGACTCGGTGCCGGTGTCTGTCTTGTCTGTAGTACCCCTGCACATTGACTCGGTGTCTGTCTTGTCTGTGTCTGTCTTGTCTGTCGTACCCCTGCACATTGACTCGGTGCCGGTGTCTGTCTTGTCTGTCGTACCCCTGCACATTGACTCGGTGCCGGTGTCTGTCTTGTCTGTAGTACCCCTGCACATTGACTCGGTGCCGGTGTCTGTCTTGTCTTGTCACATTGACGTACCCCTGCACATTGACTCGGTGCCGGTGTCTGTCTTGTCTGTCGTCCCCTGCACATTGACTCGGTGCCGGTGTCTGTCTTGTCTGTAGTACCCCTGCACATTGACTCGGTGCCGGTGTCTGTCTTGTCTGTCGTCTGTCCCCTACCCCACATTGACTCGGTGCCGGTGTCTGTCTTGTCTGTAGTACCCCTGCACATTGACTCGGTGCCGGTGTCTGTCTTGTCTGTCGTACCCCTGCACATTGACTCGGTGCCGGTGTCTGTCTTGTCTGTAGTACCCCTGCACATTGACTCGGTGCCGGTGTCTGTCTTGTCTGTAGTACCCCTGCACATTGACTCGGTCGGTGTCTGTCTTGTGTCTGTCTTGTCTGTCTGTACCCCTGCACATTGACTCGGTGCCGGTGTCTGTCTTGTCTGTCGTACCCCTGCACATTGACTCGGTGCCGGTGTCTGTCTTGTCTGTCGTACCCCTGCACATTGACTCGGTGCCGGTGTCTGTCTTGTCTGTAGTACCCCTGCACATTGACTCGGTGCCGGTGTCTGTCTTGTCTGTCGTACCCCTGCACATTGACTCGGTGCCGGTGTCTGTCTTGTCTGTAGTACCCCTGCACATTGACTCGGTGCCGGTGTCTGTCTGTCTTGTCTGTCGTACCCCTGCACATTGACTCGGTGTCTGTCTTGTCTGTAGTACCCCTGCACATTGACTCGGTGCAGGTGTCTGTCTTGTCTGTAGTACCCCTGTCATTGACTCGGTCCGGTGTCTGTCTTGTCTGTCGTACCCCTGCACATTGACTCGGTGCCGGTGTCTGTCTTGTCTGTAGTACCCCTGCACATTGACTCGGTGCCGGTGTCTGTCTTGTCTGTAGTACCCCTGCATTGACGGTGTTGTCTTGTCTGGTACCCCTGCACATTGACTGTCTGTCTCTGTCTGTCGTACCCCTGCACATTGACTCGGTGCCGGTGTCTGTCTTGTCTGTCGTACCCCTGCACATTGACTCGGTGCCGGTGTCTGTCATTTGTCTGTCTGTCTTGTCTGTAGTACCCCTGCACATTGACTCGGTGTCTGTCTTGTCTGTCGTACCCCTGCACATTGACTCGGTGCCGGTGTCTGTCTTGTCTGTCGTACCCCTGCACATTGACTCGGTGCCGGTGTCTGTCTTGTCTGTAGTACCCCTGCACATTGACTCGGTGCCGGTGTCTGTCTTGTCTGTCGTACCCCTGCACATTGACTCGGTGCCGGTGTCTGTCTTGTCTGTAGTACCCCTGCACATTGACTCGGTGCCGGTGTCTGTCTTGTCTGTCGTACCCCTGCACATTGACTCGGTGCCGGTGTCTGTCTTGTCTGTAGTACCCCTGCACATTGACTCGGTGTCTGTCTTGTCTGTCGTACCCCTGCACATTGACTCGGTGCCGGTGTCTGTCTTGTCTGTCGTACCCCTGCACATTGACTCGGTGCCGGTGTCTGTCTTGTCTGTAGTACCCCTGCACATTGACTCGGTGCCGGTGTCTGTCTTGTCTGTCGTACCCCTGCACATTGACTCGGTGCATTGACGGTGTCTGTCTTGTCTGTCGTACCCCTGCACATTGACTCGGTGCCGGTGTCTGTCTTGTCTCGGTCGTGTCTGTCCCTGTACCCCACATTGACTCGGTGCCGGTGTCTGTCTTGTCTGTCTGTACCCCTGCACATTGACTCGGTGCGGTGTCTGTCGGTGTCTGTCTTGTCTGGTACCCCTGCACATTGACTCGGTGGTGTCTGTCTTGTCTGTCGTACCCCTGCACATTGACTCGGTGCCGGTGTCTGTCTTGTCTGTCGTACCCCTGCACATTGACTCGGTGCCGGTGTCTGTCTTGTCTGTCGTACCCCTGCACATTGACTCGGTGCCGGTGTCTGTCTTGTCTGTCGTACCCCTGCACATTGACTCGGTGCCGGTGTCTGTCTTGTCTGTCGTACCCCTGCACATTGACTCGGTGCCGGTGTCTGTCTTGTCTGTAGTACCCCTGCACATTGACTCGGTGCCGTGTCTGTCTTGTCTTGTCTGTCGTACCCCTGTCACATTGACTCGGTGCCGGTGTCTGTCTTGTCTGTAGTACCCCTGCACATTGACGGTCGGTGTCTGTCTTGTCTGTCGTACCCCTGTGTCTGTCTTCTTGTCTGTGTCTGTCTTGTCGTACCCCTGCACATTGACTCGGTGCCGGTGTCTGTCTTGTCTTGTCTGTGTCTGTCTTGTCCCCTGCACATTGACTCGGTGCCGGTGTCTGTCTTGTCTGTCGTACCCCTGCACATTGACTCGGTGCCGGTGTCTGTCTTGTCTGTCGTGACCCCTGCACATTGACTCGGTGCCGGTGTCTGTCTTGTCTGTCGTACCCCTGCACATTGACTCGGTGCCGGTGTCTGTCTTGTCTGTCGTACCCCTGCACATTGACTCGGTGCCGGTGTCTGTCTTGTCTGTCGTACCCCTGCACATTGACTCGGTGCCGGTGTCTGTCTTGTCTGTCGTACCCCTGCACATTGACTCGGTGTCTGTCTTGTCTGTAGTACCCCTGCACATTGACTCGGTGCCGGTGTCTGTCTTGTCTGTCGTACCCCTGCACATTGACTCGGTGCCGGTGTCTGTCTTGTCTGTAGTACCCCTGCACATTGACTCGGTGCCGGTGTCTGTCTTGTCTGTGCGGTGTCTGTCTTGTCTGTCGTACCCCTGCACATTGACTCGGTGCCGGTGTCTGTCTTGTCTGTAGTACCCCTGCACATTGACTCGGTGTCTGTCTTGTCTGTCGTACCCCTGCACATTGACTCGGTGCCGGTGTCTGTCTTGTCTGTCGTACCCCTGCACATTGACTCTTGGTGTACCCCGGTGTCTGTCTTGTCTGTCGTACCCCTGCACATTGACTCGGTGTCTGTCGGTGTCTGTCTTGTCTGTCGTAGTACCCCTGCACATTGACTCGGTGGTCTTGTCTGTAGTACCCCTGCACATTGACTCGGTGCCGGTGTCTGTCTTGTCTGTAGTACCCCTGCACATTGACTCGGTGCCGGTGTCTGTCTTGTCTGTCGTACCCCTGCACATTGACTCGGTGCCGGTGTCTGTCTTGTCTGTAGTACCCCTGCACATTGACTCGGTGCCGGTGTCTGTCTTGTCTGTCGTACCCCTGCACATTGACTCGGTGTCTGTCTTGTCTGTAGTACCCCTGCACATTGACTCGGTGCCGGTGTCTGTCTTGTCTGTCGTACCCCTGCACATTGACTCGGTGCCGGTGTCTGTCTTGTCTGTAGTATTGACTCGGTGCCGGTGTCTGTCTTGTCCCCTGCACATTGACTCGGTGCCGGTGTCTGTCTTGTCTGTAGTACCCCTGCACATTGACTCGGTGCCGGTGTCTGTCTTGTCTGTAGTACCCCTGCACATTGACTCGGTGCCGGTGTCTGTCTTGTCTGTCGTACCCCTGCACATTGACTCGGTGCCGGTGTCTGTCTTGTCTGTCGTACCCCTGCACATTGACTCGGTGCCGGTGTCTGTCTTGTCTGTAGTACCCCTGCACATTGACTCGGTGCCGGTGTCTGTCTTGTCTGTCGTACCCCTGCACATTGACTCGGTGCCGGTGTCTGTCTTGTCTGTCGTACCCCTGCACATTGACTCGGTGCCGGTGTCTGTCTTGTCTTGTCATTGACTCGGTGTCTGTCTTGTCTGTCGTACCCTGCACATTGACTCGGTGCGGTGTCTGTCTTGTGTCATTGTCGGTGTCTGTCTTGTCGTACCCCTGCACATTGACTCGGTGCCGGTGTCTGTCTTGTCTGTGTACCCCTGCACTGTCTTGTCTTGTCTGTAGTACCCCTGCACATTGACTCGGTGCCGGTGTCTGTCTTGTCTGTAGTACCCCTGCACATTGACTCGGTGTGTCTTGTCTGTGTACCCCTGTCTTGTCTTGTCTGTCGTACCCCTGCACATTGACTCGGTGCCGGTGTCTGTCTTGTCTGTCGTACCCCTGCACATTGACTCGGTGCGGTGTCTGTCTTGTCTGTAGTACCCCTGCACATTGACTGCGGTGTCTGTCGGTGTCTGTCTTGTCTGTCGTACCCCTGCACATTGACTCGTGTGTCTTGGTGTCTGTCTTGTCTGTCGTACCCCTGCACATTGACTCGGTGCGGTGTCTGTCTTGTCTGTAGTACCCCTGCACATTGACTCGGTGCGGTGTCTGTCTTGTCTGTCGTACCCCTGCACATTGACTCGGTGACCCCTGCACATTGGTGCCGGTGTCTGTCTTGTCTGTAGTACCCCTGCACATTGTCTGTCTCTGCACATTGTGCGGTGTCTGTCGGTGTCTGTCTTGTCTTGTCTGTCGTACCCCTGCACATTGACTCGGTGTCTGTCTTGGTGTCTGTCTTGTCTGTAGTACCCCTGCACATTGACTCGGTGCGGTGTCTGTCTTGTCTGTCGTACCCCTGCACATTGACTCGGTGCCGGTGTCTGTCTTGTCTGTAGTACCCCTGCACATTGACTCTTGTCTGGTGCACATTGGTGTCTGTCTTGTCTGTAGTACCCCTGCACATTGACTCGGTGCCGGTGTCTGTCTTGTCTGTCGTACCCCTGCACATTGACTCGGTGCCGGTGTCTGTCTTGTCTGTCGTACCCCTGCACATTGACTCGGTGCCGGTGTCTGTCTTGTCTGTCTTGTACCCCTGCACATTGACTCGGTGCCGGTGTCTGTCTTGTCTGTCGTACCCCTGCACATTGACTCGGTGCCGGTGTCTGTCTTGTCTGTAGTACCCCTGCACATTGACTCGGTGTCTGTCTTGTCTGTCGTACCCCTGCACATTGACTCGGTGCCGGTGTCTGTCTTGTCTGTCGTACCCCTGCACATTGACTCGGTGCCGGTGTCTGTCTTGTCTGTAGTACCCCTGCACATTGACTCGGTGCCGGTGTCTGTCTTGTCTGTCGTACCCCTGCACATTGACTCGGTGCCGGTGTCTGTCTTGTCTGTCGTACCCCTGCACATTGACTCGGTGCCGGTGTCTGTCTTGTCTGTAGTACCCCTGCACATTGACTCGGTGCCGGTGTCTGTCTTGTCTGTCGTACCCCTGCACATTGTCTGTCTCGGTGCCGGTGTCTGTCTTGTCTGTCGTACCCCTGCACATTGACTCGGTG
Organism: Oncorhynchus nerka; assembly: GCF_034236695.1. Lineage (NCBI taxonomy): Eukaryota > Metazoa > Chordata > Actinopteri > Salmoniformes > Salmonidae > Oncorhynchus > Oncorhynchus nerka. The sequence goes on along the minus strand of NC_088412.1, from coordinate 8,442,057 downwards.
CCGGTGTCTGTCTTGTCTGTCGTACCCCTGCACATTGACTCGGTGCCGGTGTCTGTCTTGTCTGTAGTACCCCTGCACATTGACTCGGTGCCGGTGTCTGTCTTGTCTGTACCCCTGTACCCCTGCACATTGACTCGGTGCCGGTGTCTGTCTTGTCTGTCGTACCCCTGCACATTGACTCGGTGCCGGTGTCTGTCTTGTCTGTAGTACCCCTGCACATTGACTCGGTGCCGGTGTCTGTCTCTGTCTTGTCGTACCCCTGCACATTGACTCGGTGCCGGTGTCTGTCTTGTCTGTCGTACCCCTGCACATTGACTCGGTGCCGGTGTCTGTCTTGTCTGTAGTACCCCTGCACATTGACTTGGTGCCGGTGTCTGTCTTGTCTGTCGTACCCCTGCACATTGACTCGGTGCCTGTGTCTGTCTTGTCTGTAGTACCCCTGCACATTGACTCGGTGCCGGTGTCTGTCGTACCCCTGCACATTGACTCGGTGCCGGTGTCTGTCTTGTCTGTCGTACCCCTGCACATTGACTCGGTGCCGGTGGTGTCTGTCTTGTCTGTCGTACCCCTGCACATTGACTCGGTGTCTGTCTTGGTGTCTGTCTTGTCTGTCTTGTCTGTAGTACCCCTGCACATTGACTCGGTGCCGGTGTCTGTCTTGTCTGTCGTACCCCTGCACATTGACTCGGTGCCGGTGTCTGTCTTGTCTGTCGTACCCCTGCACATTGACTCGGTGTACCCCTGCACCGGTGTCTGTCTTGTCTGTCGTACCCCTGCACATTGACTCGGTGCCGGTGTCTGTCGTACCCCTGCACATTGACTCGGTGTCTGTCTTGTCTGTAGTACCCCTGCACATTGACTCGGTGCCGGTGTCTGTCTTGTCTGTCGTACCCCTGCACATTGACTCGGTGCAGGTGTCTGTCTTGTCTGTAGTACCCCTGCACATTGACTCGGTGCCGGTGTCTGTCTTGTCTGTCGTACCCCTGCACATTGACTCGGTGCCGGTGTCTGTCTTGTCTGTAGTACCCCTGCACATTGACTCGGTGCCGGTGTCTGTCTTGTCTGTCGTACCCCTGCACATTGACTCGGTGCTCGGTGTCGGTGTCTGTCTTGTCTGTCTTGTCCCCTGCACATTGACTCGGTGCCGGTGTCTGTCTTGTCTGTCGTACCCCTGCACATTGACTCGGTGCCGGTGTCTGTCTTGTCTGTCGTACCCCTGCACATTGACTCGGTGCCGGTGTCTGTCGTACCCCTGCACATTGACTCGGTGCCGGTGTCTGTCTTGTTGTACCCCTGCACATTGACTCGGTGCCGGTGTCTGTCTTGTCTGTCGTACCCCTGCACATTGACTCGGTGCCGGTGTCTGTCTTGTCTGTAGTACCCCTGCACATTGACTCGGTGCCGGTGTCTGTCTTGTCTGTCGTACCCCTGCACATTGACTCGGTGCCGGTGTCTGTCTTGTCTGTAGTACCCCTGCACATTGACTCGGTGCCGGTGTCTGTCTTGTCTGTCTCGGTGCCGGTGTCTGTCTTGTCTGTCGTACCCCTGCACATTGACTCGGTCGGTGTCTGTCTTGTGTACCCCTGCACATTGACCGGTGGTGTCTGTCTTGTCTGTAGTACCCCTGCACATTGATTCGGTGTCTGTCTTGTCTGTCGTACCCCTGCACATTGACTCGGTGCCGGTGTCTGTCTTGTCTGTCGTACCCCTGCACATTGACTCGGTGCCGGTGTCTGTCTTGTCTGTCGTACCCCTGCACATTGACTCGGTGCCGGTGTCTGTCTTGTCTGTCGTACCCCTGCACATTGACTCGGTGCCGGTGTCTGTCTTGTCTGTAGTACCCCTGCACATTGACTCGGTGTCTGTCTTGTCTGTCGTACCCCTGCACATTGACTCGGTGCCGGTGTCTGTCTTGTCTGTCGTACCCCTGCACATTGACTCGGTGCCGGTGTCTGTCTTGTCTGTCGTACCCCTGCACATTGACTCGGTGCCGGTGTCTGTCTTGTCTGTCGTACCCCTGCACATTGACTCGGTGCCGGTGTCTGTCTTGTCTGTCGTACCCCTGCACATTGACTCGGTGCCGGTGTCTGTCGTACCCCTGCACATTGACTTGGTGTCTGTCTTGTCTGTAGTACCCCTGCACATTGACTCGGTGCCGGTGTCTGTCTTGTCTGTCGTACCCCTGCACATTGACTCGGTGCCGGTGTCTGTCTTGTCTGTCGTACCCCTGCACATTGACTCGGTGCCGGTGTCTGTCTTGTCTGTCGTACCCCTGCACATTGACTCGGTGTCTGTCTTGTCTGTCGTACCCCTGCACATTGACTCGGTGTCTGTCTTGTCTGTAGTACCCCTGCACATTGACTCGGTGTCTGTCTTGTCTGTCGTACCCCTGCACATTGACTCGGTGTCTGTCTTGTCTGTAGTACCCCTGCACATTGACTCGGTGCCGGTGTCTGTCTTGTCTGTCGTACCCCTGCACATTGACTCGGTGCCGGTGTCTGTCTTGTCTGTAGTACCCCTGCACATTGACTCGGTGGTGTCACCCCTGCACATTGACTCGGTGCCGGTGTCTGTCTTGTCTGTAGTACCCCTGCACATTGACTCGGTGCCGGTGTCTGTCTTGTCTGTCGTACCCCTGCACATTGACTCGGTGCCGGTGTCTGTCTTGTCTGTCGTACCCCTGCACATTGACTCGGTGCCGGTGTCTGTCTTGTCTGTCGTACCCCTGCACATTGACTCGGTGCCGGTGTCTGTCTTGTCTGTAGTACCCCTGCACATTGACTCGGTGTCTGTCTTGTCTGTCGTACCCCTGGTGTCTGTCTGCCGGTGTCTGCGGTGTCTGTCTTGTCTGTCTGTACCCCTGCACATTGACTCGGTGCCGGTGTCTGTCTTGTCTGTCGTACCCCTGCACATTGACTCGGTGCCGGTGTCTGTCTTGTCTGTCGTACCCCTGCACATTGACTCGGTGCCGGTGTCTGTCTTGTCTGTCGTACCCCTGCACATTGACTCGGTGCCGGTGTCTGTCTTGTCTGTAGTACCCCTGCACATTGACTCGTGTCTGTCTTGTCTGTAGTACCCCTGCACATTGACCCGGTGTCTGTCTTGTCTGTCGTACCCCTGCACATTGACTCGGTGCCGGTGTCTGTCTTGTCTGTCGTACCCCTGCACATTGACTCGGTGCCGGTGTCTGTCTTGTCTGTAGTACCCCTGCACATTGACTCGGTGCCGGTGTCTGTCTTGTCTGTCGTACCCCTGCACATTGACTCGGTGCCGGTGTCTGTCTTGTCTGTCGTACCCCTGCACATTGACTCGGTGCGGTGTCGGTGTCTGTCTTGTCTTGTCTGTACCCCTGCACATTGACTCGGTGCCGGTGTCTGTCTTGTCTGTACCCCTGCACATTGACTCGGTGCCGGTGTCTGTCTTGTCTGTCGTACCCCTGCACATTGACTCGGTGCCGGTGTCTGTCTTGTCTGTCGTACCCCTGCACATTGACTCGGTGCCGGTGTCTGTCTTGTCTGTCGTACCCCTGCACATTGACTCGGTGCCGGTGTCTGTCTTGTCTGTCGTACCCCTGCACATTGACTCGGTGCCGGTGTCTGTCTTGTCTGTCGTACCCCTGCACATTGACTCGGTGCCGGTGTCTGTCTTGTCTGTCGTACCCCTGCACATTGACTCGGTGCCGGTGTCTGTCTTGTCTGTCGTACCCCTGCACATTGACTCGGTGCCGGTGTCTGTCTTGTCTGTCGTACCCCTGCACATTGACTCGGTGCCGGTGTCTGTCTTGTCTGTAGTACCCCTGCACATTGACTCGGTGCCGGTGTCTGTCTTGTCTGTCGTACCCCTGCACATTGACTCGGTGCCGGTGTCTGTCTTGTCTGCCGGTGTCTGTCTTGTGTCGTGACTCCCCTGCACATTGACTCGGTGCCGGTGTCTGTCTTGTCTGCCGTACTCCTGCACATTGACTCGGTACCGGTGTCTGTCTTGTCTGTCGTACCCCTGCACATTGACTCGGTGCCGGTGTCTGTCTTGTCTGTCGTACCCCTGCACATTGACTCGGTGCCGGTGTCTGTCTTGTCTGTCGTACCCCTGCACATTGACTCGGTGCCGGTGTCTGTCTTGTCTGTCGTACCCCTGCACATTGACTCGGTGCCGGTGTCTGTCTTGTCTGTCGTACCCCTGCACATTGACTCGGTGCCGGTGTCTGTCTTGTCTGTCGTACCCCTGCACATTGACTCGGTGCCGGTGTCTGTCTTGTCTGTCGTACCCCTGCACATTGACTCGGTGCCGGTGTCTGTCTTGTCTGTCGTACCCCTGCACATTGACTCTGTGCCGGTGTCTGTCTTGTCTGTAGTACCCCTGCACATTGACTCGGTGCCGGTGTCTGTCTTGTCTGTAGTACCCTGCACATTGACTCGGTGCCGGTGTCTGTCTTGTCTGTCGTACCCCTGCACATTGACTCGGTGCCGGTGTCTGTCTTGTCTGTAGTACCCCTGCACATTGACTCGGTGCCGGTGTCTGTCTTGTCTGTAGTACCCCTGCACATTGACTCGGTGCCGGTGTCTGTCTTGTCTGTCGTACCCCTGCACATTGACTCGGTGCCGGTGTCTGTCTTGTCTGTAGTACCCCTGCACATTGACTCGGTGCCGGTGTCTGTCTTGTCTGTCGTACCCCTGCACATTGACTCGGTGCCGGTGTCTGTCTTGTCTGTCGTACCCCTGCACATTGACTCGGTGCCGGTGTCTGTCTTGTCTGTAGTACCCCTGCACATTGACTCGGTGCCGGTACTCCTTGTATGTAGCCTCGTTATTGTTATTCTATTGTTATTATTTCTGTATTTTTGATTGAAATATTGTATTTTTAAAATATTTTTAACTCTGCATTGTTGGAAAGGGCCCGTAAGTATTTCTCGGTAAAGACTTCACCTCTTGTATTCGGTGGCATGTGACAAATACAATTCGATTTGATCTCTGGCTGTCTGCTTGTCTCTCTTTCTCTCGCTCTGTCTGCCTGTTTGCCTGACAATGTCCAGCCAGTAGGGTTCAGGTTGAAACTACAGTGTGAAAAGACAACGTCCAGCCAGTAGGGTTCAGGTTGAAACTACAGTGTGAAAAGACAACGTCCAGCCAGTAAGGTTCAGGTTGAAACTACAGTGTGAAAAGACAACGTCCAGCCAGTAAGGTTCAGGTTGAAACTACAGTGTGAAAAGGAAATGAGTGTTTGATTTGACATGACTTGTAGTTTGTGTGTGTCACCCACATTGTCAACCCTCTCCAGACAGCACCCTAAGTGGGGTGCGGCCAACACCCCGTACTCCCGCTGGCTCCCCCCAGAGTACGAGGACATCAGAGGGGTCCCTAGGGGCTGGGACCCTGAACACACCTACTATAACTACACCTTGCCCCCGGTAAGAGTCCTATCCTATCTACTACATCCTTCCCCAGGTAAGAGTCCTATCCTCTCTACTACATCCTGCCCCAGGTAAGAGTCCTATCCTATCTACTACACCCTGCACTGGTAAGAGTCCTATCCTATCTACTATACCCTGCCCCAGGTAAGAGTCCTATCCTATCTACTATACCCTGCTCCAGGTAAGAGTCCTATCCTATCTACTACACCCTGCCCCAGGTAAGAGTCCTATCCTATCTACTACATCCTTCCCCAGGTAAGAGTCCTATCCTCTCTACTACATCCTGCCCCAGGTAAGAGTCCTATCCTATCTACTACACCCTGCACTGGTAAGAGTCCTATCCTATCTACTATACCCTGCCCCAGGTAAGAGTCCTATCCTATCTACTACACCCTGCCCCAGGTAAGAGTCCTATCCTATCTACTATACCATGCCCCAGGTAAGAGTCCTATCCTATCTACTATACCCTGCACTGGTAAGAGTCCTATCCTATCTACTATACCCTGCCCCAGGTAAGAGTCCTATCCTATCTACTATACCCTGCCCCAGGTAAGAGTCCTATCCGCTATACTACACCCTGCCCCAGGTAAGAGTCCTATGCCCCAGGTAAGAGTCCTATAACTACACCCTGCCCCAGGTAAGAGTCCTATAACTACACATGCCCCAGGTAAGAGTCCTATAACTACACCCTGCCCCAGGTAAGAGTCCTATAACTACACCCTGCCCCCAGTAAGAGTCCTATCCTATCTACTACATCCTGCCCCAGGTAGGATAGGACTCTTATCTACCACACCCTGCACTGGTAAGAGTCCTATCCTTTCTACTACACCCTGCACTGGTAAGAGTCCTATCCTTTCTACTATACCCTGCCCTGGTAAGAGTCCTATCCTATCTACTACACCCTGCCCCAGGTAAGAGTCCTATCCTATCTACTACACCCTGCCCCAGGTAAGAGTCCTATCCTATCTACTACACCCTGCCCCAGGTAAGAGTCCTATCCTATCTACTACACCCTGCACTGGTAAGAGTCCTATCCTATCTACTACATCCTGCCCCATGTAAGAGTCCTATCCTATCTACTATACCCTGCACTGGTAAGAGTCCTATCCTATCTACTATACCCTGCACTGGTAAGAGTCCTATCCTATCTACTACATCCTGCCTCACCCTTCTCCCTCACTGTAATAACCTCACCCTTCTCCCTCACTGTAATAACCTCACCCTTCTCCCTCTCTGTAATAACCTCACCCTTCTCCCTCTCTATAATAACCTCACCCTTCTCCCTCACTGTAATAACCTCACCCTTCTCCCTCTCTGTAATAACCTCACCCTTCTCCCTCTCTATAATAACCTCACCCTTCTCCCTCTCTATAATAACCTCACCCTTCTCCCTCTCTATAATAACCTCACCCTTCTCCCTCTCTATAATAACCTCACCCTTCTCCCTCTCTGTAATAACCTCACCCTTCTCCCTCTCTCCTCCCTGCCCCTCTCTGTTCCCTCCTCTTTTTTCCCTCCTCTCATCCCACCTCACTCTCTCCTCACTCCCCCTCTCTGTTGCATCCTCTCCCCTCTCCTCCAACCTCCTACCTCCCTCTCTCCTCCTCTCCCTCACCCTCCCCTCCTATAATCTCCTCTCCTCCCACCTCCCTTGCTCCCTCTCTCATCCCTCCCTCCTCTCTCCTCCCTCCCCCTCTCTGTTCCCTCTTCTTTTTCCCTCCTCTCATCCCACCTCCCTCCCTCCTCTCTCCTCCAACCTCACTCTCTCCTCCCTCCCTCCCACCTCCCTCTCCTCACTCCCCCCTCTCTGTTGCATCCTCTCCCCTCTCCTCCAACCTCCTACCTCCCTCTCTCCTCCCTCCCCCTCTCTGTTCCCTTCTCTCTCCCCCTCCCTCCTCCTCCAACCTCCTACCTCCCTCTCTCCTCCCTCCCCCTCTCTGTTCCCTTCTCTCTCCCCCTCCTCTCCTCCAACCTCCTACCTCCCTCTTTCCTCCCTCCCCTCTCTGTTCCCTCTCCTCTCTCCCCCTCCTCTCCTCCAACCTCCTACCTCCCTCTCTCCTCCCTCCCCCTCTCTGTTCTCTCCTCTTCTCCCTCCTCCTCTCCTCCCTCCCCCTCTCTCCTCCCACCTCCCTCCAGGTGCGCCTCATATCCCAGAACGTTCTCTACACCCACAATGAGAACATCTCTCTGGACTCATCTCTGTCCCACCTGCTGGTGGAGTGGGGTCAGTGGATCGACCATGACTTCGCTCTGACCCCTCAGAGTCCCAGCACAGCTGCCTTCAGGACCGGGGCCGACTGTACCCGCACATGCAGCCGGGACACTCCCTGCTTCCCTATAGAGGTGAGGCACTCCCTGCTTCCCTATACAGGTGAGACACTCCCTGCTTCCCTATACAGGTGAGACACTCCCTGCTTCCCTATACAGGTGAGGCACTCCCTGCTTCCCTATACAGGTGAGGCACTCCCTGCTTCCCTATACAGGTGAGACACTCCCTGCTTCCCTATACAGGTGAGACACTCCCTGCTTCCCTATACAGGTGAGGCACTCCCTGCTTCCCTATACAGGTGAGGCACTCCCTGCTTCCCTATACAGGTGAGGCACTCCCTGCTTCCCTATACAGGTGAGGCACTCCCTGCTTCCCTATACAGGTGAGACACTCCCTCTTTCCCTATACAGGTGAGACACTCCCTGCTTCCCTATACAGGTGAGACACTCCCTGCTTCCCTATACAGGTGAGACACTCCCTGCTTCCCTATACAGGTGAGACACTCCCTGCTTCCCTATACAGGTGAGACACTCCCTGCTTCCCTATACAGGTGAGGCACTCCCTCCTTCCCTATACAGGTGAGACACTCCCTGCTTCCCTATACAGGTGAGACACTCCCTCTTTCCCTATACAGGTGAGGCACTCCCTGGTTCCCTATAGAGCTACAGGTCAAATCAAATCAATCACAATTTATTGAAAGTGTAGTTGAGGTCTTAACACAATTTACAACAAAAAAAATGCAGTAATTTAAAAATTCATAAATGATTTATACCCATTGATTGTTTAAGAATATAACTTATAAATGCCTCATGAGCTTAGTTCAACTGTCCCACTCCATCAGAACCCAAAATAAAAAAATGGTTTTACTCCAATGTTTGTAAACAAAGTAAATGTAAGGGGCAGGGGCAGGGCTGTGGGCCCGAAGGTTGTGGGTTCGCAGACCACCATGGACAAGGTGCAGGGCTGTGGGCCCGAAGGTTGTGGGTACGCAGACCACCATGGACAAGGGGCAGGGCTGTGGGCCAGAAGGTTGTGGGTACGCAGACCACCATGGACAAGAGGCAGGGCTGTGGGCCAGAAGGTTGTGGGTTCGCAGACCACCATGGACAAGTGGCAGGGCTGTGGGCCAGAAGGTTGTGGGTTCGCAGACCACCATGGACAAGGTGCAGGGCTGTGGGCCAGAAGGTTGTGGGTTCGCAGACCACCATGGACAAGGTGCAGGGCTGTGGGCCAGAAGGTTGTGGGTTCGCAGACCACCATGGACAAGGTGCAGGGCTGTGGGCCAGAAGGTTGTGGGTTCGCAGACCACCATGGACAAGGTGCAGGGCTGTGGGCCAGAAGGTTGTGGGTACGTAGACCACCATGGACAAGGTGCAGGGCTGTGGGCCAGAAGGTTGTGGGTTCGCAGACCACCATGGACAAGGGGCAGGGCTGTGGGCCAGAAGGTTGTGGGTTCGCAGACCACCATGGACAAGGCGCAGGGCTGTGGGCCAGAAGGTTGTGGGTTCACAGACCACCATGGACAAGGGGCAGGGCTGTGGGCCAGAAGGTTGTGGGTTCGCAGACCACCATGGACAAGGTGCAGGGTTGTGGGCCAGAAGGTTGTGGGTTCGCAGACCACCATGGACAAGGGGCAGGGCTGTGGGCCAGAAGGTTGTGGGTTCGCAGACCACCATGGACAAGGTGCAGGGCTGTGGGCCAGAAGGTTGTGGGTTCGCAGACCACCATGGACAAGGTGCAGGGCTGTGGGCCAGAAGGTTGTGGGTTCGCAGACCACCATGGACAAGAGTAGCGGGGAAAGATCTCCTTTACAATAAAGGCATTGCATGAATCTACCATTTTGTTTTTTGCGGGTTCGAGTGCAAGTAGCCTTTTATAAACACATTTCATGCAATTCTACATAAGTTTACACGACTGGAGAGCCTAGCAGGATCTTTTTTCACTACACTAATTACCAGGTAATAATGGACAGAGAGGGGCTTATGCATCTTCTCATAGGCCTATTTCTCCAATGCCAAATCAGTGTGTCTTGTATGTAACGAAACTGTCCCCCCGTTTTAATTCAATCTGAGACGTCATTATGAATCTGAGCATGGCCTAGACTGAGTAGACCTACCTACGCAAAAAAACGTGGCAGCAACACATTGGTTGAATCAATGTTGTTTCAATGTCATTTCAATGAAATGACGTTGAACCAACGTGGAATAGATGTTGAATTGACGTCTGTGCCCAGTGGGTCACAAGTGTTTCACCTAAAAGCTGTCTGGGTTTAAAACATCTTCTATATTACAAAAATGATAGCGACATAATTAGATCACTTCACAATCAAAGATGAGGGTCGGCATTGGAAACACAGCCTAATAACAGCCTAATAATCGGGGCGGCAGGGTAGCCTAGTGGTTAGAGTGTAGAGGTGGCAGGGTAGTCTAGTGGTTAGAGTGGAGGGGCGGCAGGGTAGCCTAGTGGTTAGAGTGGAGAGGTGGCAGGGTAGCCTAGTGGTTAGAGTGGAGGGGCGGCAGGGTAGCCTAGTGGTTAGAGTGGAGGGGCGGCAGCGTAGCCTAGTGGTTAGAGTGGAGGGGCGGCAGCGTAGCCTAGTGGTTAGAGTGGAGGGGCGGCAGGGTAGCCTAGTGGTTAGAGTGGAGGGGCGGCAGGGTAGCCTAGTGGTTAGAGTGGAGGGGCGGCAGGGTAGCCTAGTGGTTAGAGTGGAGGGGCGGCAGGGTAGCCTAGTGGTTAGAGTGGAGGGGCGGCAGGGTAGCCTAGTGGTTAGAGTGTTGTACTAGTAACCGGAAGGTTGCAAGTTCAAATCCCCGAGCTGACAAGGTACAAATCTGTGGTTCTGCCCCTGAACAGGCAGTAAACCCACTGTTCCTAGGCCGTCAATGAAAATAAGAATTGGTTCTTAACTGACTTGCCTAGTTAAATAAAAGTGAAAAAATAAATAAGCAACTAAATCACTGAAATATAGACAATTCATCAATTGCAAATGACATGGCCCTCCCTAAAACCACACTAAACCCTGCCCCCTGAGTGAATTTGAAAAAGCGTGGTCCTCCCTAAAACCACACTAAACCCTGCCCCCTGAGTGAATTTGAAAAAGCGTGGCCCTCCCTAAAACCACACTAAACCCCCTGAGTGAATGTGAAAAAGCGTGGCCCTCCCCCAATTTCCTCCAGGTCCACATTTTGTACATTTCGAACCATCCCTAAATAAACACTAAATAGCCTCCAACGGGGTTAAAACTATAATGTTGATATCATGGATGGTCAGTCTTTGCATCAGCTCTGTCTATGAATCTGAGAGTGGTTACATTTCTCCTGCCCCATCCCTCAGCTTTTTACCAAAACAGGGTCTGGGAGCACCCCTTTTAAAAATGGTTTTAACTGCTGATTGAAGCTTTAAATAGCTACTTCTGGCCAGTCTAATTCTTTCCTGCTCTGAATCTATTCAGTGTGAAACGCGCACACACTTCCCCTCTCCCCAGATCCCGCTGTCAGACCCTCGTACTGGTATACAGAGCTGCATGCCTTCCTTCCCCTCTCCCCAGATCCCGCTGTCAGACCCTCGTACTGGTATACAGAGCTGCATGCCTTCCTTCCCCTCTCCCCAGATCCCGCTGTCAGACCCTCGTACTGGTATACAGAGCTGCATGCCTTTCTTCCGCTCGGCGCCCAGCTGTGTCAGGAGCGAAGCCTTCACCGGGGCCACACCCCACCATCACCGGGAGCAACTGAACGCCATCACCTCATTCGTGGATGCCAGTATGGTGTACGGTAGCTCCTCCCCCATGGCTGCGGCCCTGAGGAACCACTCCTCTCCACTGGGTGTTCTGGCCCTCAATGACCAGGCCTCAGACCAGGGTCTCGCCTACATGCCCTACCTGCCTCGCCTACAGGGACGCCTGGATCCCTGTGGGCCACGAAGCGGGTCTGAGGCCAACTCCACTGGAGCCACAAGTGCCTCTGACACATCTGCTACTGCACCAACAGAACAGGAGAATATTACATCCTGTTTCCAAGCAGGTATGTTACAATCCATCAATCAATTAATCAATCAATCAATCAATCAAACAAACAAACAAAAATGTATAAAGACCTTTTTTCAACATCTCTCACAAAGTGCTTTACGGTAACAACCTAGATATCTGCTGCTATAAACTGTGTGCCTAGATACAGAATGTTTCTATAGCAACGCGCATGCCCCGCCCACCTGAGGGTCTGTCTTTTTCAGCAGTATTTGCTGTGTTTGAGGGATGCAAAATCCACTTATCACTTTAAATCTGGCTGGGATTGATTGCTTTCCTTTGACTCTTCCCGACTCTTTTATGGTCTTGCTTGATGTTTTCCCCCCGTTAACGTTACCACCTCGGAGATGTTCGCAACGACCTGTCACACACACCCCGCTAATGGCTGACATGGGCTCAATGGGAGACCTGTCACACACACCCCGCTAATGGCTGACATGGGCTCAATGGGAGACCTGTCACACACATCCCGCTAATAGCTGACATGGGCTCAATGGGAGACCTGTCACACACACCCCGCTAATGGCTGACATGGGCTCAATGGGAGACCTGTCACACACATCCCGCTAATGGCTGACATGGGCTCAATGGGAGACCTGTCACACACACCCCGCTAATGGCTGACATGGGCTCAATGGGAGACCTGTCACACACACCCCGCTAATGGCTGACATGGGCTCAATGGGCGACCTGTCACACACACCCCGCTAATGGCTGACATGGGCTCAATGGGCGACCTGTCACACACACCCCGCTAATGGCTAACGCACCTTCTCCACACTTACATCACAAGAAAGAGTAGAAAGATTATTTTTATTTTGATGGGTGTACATGTTTTAAATGGTCTTTTTAAAAATATATATATATTTTTTTCAGATGGTGTCCTGCTATTGACACACCTGTTGAATTATGCAACAGAACGTGGCAACAACAGTAATTAATGATGAGGCAGTCGAGACAGTGCAGATGAGTGCTAATAGGGTAGACAGAACAAGTGTTTGGTGGTTTGCAGTCCTACTACACCCATGTATGTTAATTCATTCATATATATATATATGCAAATACTCCCATATGTTTATGCAAATGAGGCACACATAATTGTCTTTGTTTTAACACAAACTATTCAAAATCCCTGAACACCATTCATTATAATGTCTAAGCAAGTCAAATGTTTTACGCTCTATAATTCAGACAATATTTGAATTATATTGTATTTTATTAGAATTGTTTTTCAAAATCTTTGAACAGTTTCTATGACCATTGCTAATGTACTGTAGCACAGCTCGGGTTAAAGATTGTGGTGGAAGTTCAACACCAGGGACACTCTAAGTCTTAATATGAATGATTGTTCATTGTCCGTGATCTGAAGAGGTTCCAACTCAATGCATCATAATACACATGTCAATCAGGAGCTCTGCCTGGGCAGACCCAGCAGTTGTCTTATATATACGGCTATACAGAGACAGGTTATATTTGCATGATTTAGTATAATTAATTAATCATTTGTTTTTGTGTGTTTTTTTTCCCACCTTTATTTAACCAGGTAGGTTAGTTGAGAATGAGTTCTCATTTACAACTGCGACCTGGCCAAGATAAAGCAAAGCAGTGTGACACAGACAACAACACAGAGTTACACATGGAGTAAACAATAAACAAGCCAATAACACAATAAACAAGTCAATGACACAGTAGAAAAAAATAAAGTCTATATACAGTGTGTGCAAAAGTCATGAGGAGGTAGGCAATAAATAGGCCATAAGAGCGAAGACTTACAATTGAGCAGATTAACACTGGAGTGATAGATGAGCAGATGATGATGAGCAGATGATGCAAGTAGAGATACTGGTGTGCAAAAGAGCAGAAAAGTAAATAAAAACAGTATGGGGATGAGGTAGGTAGATTGGTGGGCTATTTACAGATGGCCTATGTACAGCTGCAGCGATCGGTTAGGTGCTCAGATAGCTGATGCTTAAAGTTGGTGAGGGAAATAAAAGTCTCCAACTTCAGCGATTTTTGCAATTCGTTCCAGTCACTGGCAGCAGAGAACTGGAAGGAAAGGCGGCCAAATGAAGTGTTGGCTTTGGGGATGATCAGTGAGATATACCTGCTGGAGCGTGTGCTACTGGTGGGTGTTGTTATCGTGACCAGTGAGCTGAGATAAGGCGGAGCTTTACCTAGTATAGACTTATAGATGACCTGGAACCAGTGGGTCTGGCGACGAATATGTAGCGAGTATATAGTTTCATTCATGTGACAGACCAATACTGGTTCATAACATGTGACAGACCAATACGTCTAGTTATTGTATGTGTATGGGTCAAACTTCCTGTATTCTGTTGTCTAGGTGACTCACGGGCCAATGAGCACCTGGGGATGATAGCACTCCACACATTGTTCCTGAGGGAACACAACAGGCTGGTCAGTGAGTTGCACCTCCTCAACCCTCACTGGAGCCCAGACACCTTGTACCAGGAGGCCAGGAAGATCATGGGGGCTGTCCACCAGGTACACACACTATGTGTTTGTTTCCCAGACAGATTCCTCCAGGGTCTGGGTTCTAGGTGCTTCTGTTTTCCAGACAGGTGAAGCCTCCTCCAGGGTCTGGGTTCTAGGTGCTTCTGTTTTCCAGACAGGTGAAGCCTCCTGCAGGGTCTGGGTTCTAGGTGCTTCTGTTTCCCAGACAGGTTCCTCCAGGGTCTGGGTTCTAGGTGCTTCTGTTTTCCAGACAGGTGAAGCCTCCTCCAGGGTCTGGGTTCTAGGTGCTTCTGTTTGTGTCGTGGTGTCGTGTTTTTTGTTTTCTATATCGCAGGCAGTGGCACGGATATAAAGTTAGAATACTGCCTCACCCCTGATCTCCTCATCCCTCAGATACTGACCTGGGATCACTATTAGAATACTGCCTCACCCCTGATCTCCTCATCCCTCAGATACTGACCTGGGATCACTATTAGAATACTGCCTCACCCCTGATCTCCTCCTCCCTCAGATACTGACCTGGGATCACTATTAGAATACTGCCTCACCCCTGATCTCCTCATCCCTCAGATACTGACCTGGGATCACTATTAGAATACTGCCTCACCCCTGATCTCCTCATCCCTCAGATACTGACCTGGGATCACTATTAGAATACTGCCTCACCCCTGATCTCCTCATCCCTCAGATACTGACCTGGGATCACTATTAGAATACTGCCTCACCCCTGATCTCCTCCTCCCTCAGATACTGACCTGGGATCACTATTAGAATACTGCCTCACCCCTGATCTCCTCATCCCTCAGATACTGACCTGGGATCACTATTAGAATACTGCCTCACCCCTGATCTCCTCATCCCTCAGATACTGACCTGGGATCACTATTAGAATACTGCCTCACCCCTGATCTCCTCATCCCTCAGATACTGACCTGGGATCACTATTAGAATACTGCCTCACCCCTGATCTCCTCATCCCTCAGATACTGACCTGGGATCACTATTAGAATACTGCCTCACCCCTGATCTCCTCATCCCTCAGATACTGACCTGGGATCACTATTAGAATACTGCCTCACCCCTGATCTCCTCATCCCTCAGATACTGACCTGGGATCACTATTAGAATACTGCCTCACCCCTGATCTCCTCATCCCTCAGATACTGACCTGGGATCACTATTAGAATACTGCCTCACCCCTGATCTCCTCCTCCCTCAGATACTGACCTGGGATCACTATTAGAATACTGCCTCACCCCTGATCTCCTCCTCCCTCAGATACTGACCTGGGATCACTATTAGAATACTACCTCACCCCTGATCTCCTCCTCCCTCAGATACTGACCTGGGAGCACTACTTGCCCAGGGTCCTGGGTGAGACCTCCACCTCCCTCCTGATGCCTCCGTACAAGGGCTACGACCCTGAGATTGACCCCAGCATCGCTAACGTCTTCTCAGCCGCCGCCTTCCGCTTTGCCCACGTCACCGTGCAGCCGATGGTGGCCCGCCTGGGCCCCGGGTACAGCCTCGCCCCACAGCACCCACCTCTGCCCCTACACCACTCCCTCTTCGCATCCTGGAGGGTCGTACAGGAGGGTGAGACGTTTTAAATTACGGCCCGGTTTCCCGGACATAGATTAAGGCTAGAACTGGACTAAAAAGCATTCTCAATAGAAATGATCCATTGAAATAGGGCCAGTTTCCCGGATCCAGATTAAGCCTAATGCTGGACTGAAAACCTAATGTTTTTAGCAGATGCTCTTGTCTTACCCTCTTGTCTTACCCGGAGAGACTTAAAATCAGTGCATTAAACAAAAGTGAGTAAAATGACCACATACAGTGAGCTCCAAAAGTATTGGGACAGGGAATTTATTTGTTGTTGTTTTGGCTCTGTACTCCAGCACTTTGGTAGGAAATGATACAATGACTATGAGGTTAAAGTGCAGACTGTCAGCTTTAATTTGAGGGTATTTTGATCCCAATAGGGTGAAAATTACATCACTTTTTGTACATAATCCTCCCATTTTTTAGGGGACTAAAAGTATTGGGCCAAATTCACTTATATGTGTATTAAAGTAGGACAAAGTATTTGGTCCCATATTCATAGCATGCAATGATTACATCAAGCTTGTGACAACACATTTGTTGGATACATTTGCTGTTTGTTTTGGATGTGTTTCAGATGATAGATAGAAATTAATGGTAAATAATGTATTGTGTCATTTTGGAGTCACTTTTATTGTAAATAACAATAGAATATGTTTATCGGCCTCCCGAGTGGCGCAGCGGTCTAAGGCACTACAGACCCAGGGAGGGTTTGGCCGGGTGGGACTTTACTTGGCTCTTTGCGCTCTAGCGACTCCTTGTGGTGGGCCAGGCGCCTGCAGGCTGACATTGGTCATCAGTTGAATGGTGTTTCCTCTGACACATTGGTGCAGCTAGCTTCTGAGTTAAGTGGGTGGGTGTTAAGAAGCGTGGCTTGGCGGGTCATGTTTCGAGGAAGCATGACTCGATCTTCACCCCCTAAGCCCGTTGGGGAGTTGCAGCGAAGAGGCGACTCTGAGATACTGGCCTTCTAGGCAATCTTCCTCTGTCCAGTGTCTGTGTTCTTTTTCTCCATCTTAATCTTTTCTTTTTATTGGCCAGTCTGCGATATGGCATTTTCTTTGCAACTCTGCCTAGAAGGCCAGTGTCCCAGAGTCACCTCTTCACTGTTGACATTGAGACTGGTGTTTTACTATTTATTGAAGCTGCCAGTTGAGGACTTGTGAGGCTTCTGTTTCTCAGACTAGACACTCTAATGTACTTGTCCTCTTGCTCAGTTGTGCACCGGGGCCTCCCACTCCTCTTTCTATTCTGGTTAGAGCCAGTTCTGTGAAGGGAGTAGTACACGGCGTTGTACGAGATCTTCAGTTTCTTGGCAATTTCTCGCCTGGAATAGCCTTCATTTCTCAGAACAAGAATAGTGTTTCACTGTACGTGTTTCAGAAGAAAGTTCTTTGCTTCTGGTCATTTTGAGCCTGTAATCAAACCCACAAATGCTGATGCTCCAGATACTCAACTAGTCTAAAGGACAGTTTTTTTGCTTCTTTAGTCAGAACAACAGTTTTCAGCTGTGCTAATATAATTGCAAAATGGCTTTCTAATGATCAATTAGCCTTTTTAAAATGACAAACTTGGATTAGCTAACACAACGTGCTATTGGAACACAGGAGTGATGGTTTCTGATAATGGGCCTCTGTACACCTATGTAGATATTCCATTTTAAAACATCTGCCGTTTCCAGCTACAATAGTCATTTACAACATTAACAATGTCTACACTGTATTTCTGATCCATTTGATGTTATTTTAACGGACAAAAAAAAGTAATTTTCTTTCAAAAACAAGGACATTTCTAAGTTACCCCAAACTTTTGAACGATAGCTGATAATGGGCCTATGTACGCCTATGGTTGCTGATAATGGGCCTATGTACGCCTATGGTTGCTGATAATGGGCCTATGTACGCCTATGGTTGCTGATAATGGGCCTATGTACGCCTATGGTTGCTGATAATGGGCCTATGTACGCCTATGGTAGCTGATAATGGGCCAATGTACGCCTATGGTTGCTGATAATGGACCTATGTACGCCTATGGTTGCTGATAATGGGCCTATGTACGCCTATGGTTGCTGATAATGGGTCTATGTACGCCTATGGTTGCTGATAATGGGCATATGTACGCCTATGGTTGCTGATAATGGGCCTATGTACGCCTATGGTTGCTGATAATGGGTCTATGTACGCCTATGGTTGCTGATAATGGGCCTATGTACGCCTATGGTTGCTGATAATGGGTCTATGTACGCCTATGGTTGCTGATAATGGGCCTATGTACGCCTATGGTTGCTGATAATGGGCCTATGTACGCCTATGGTTGCTGATAATGGGCCTATGTACGCCTATGGTTGCTGATAATGGGCCTATGTACGCTTATGGTGGCTGATAATGGGTCTATGTACGCCTATGGTTGCTGATAATGGGCCTATGTACGCCTATGGTTGCTGATAATGGGCCTATGTACGCCTATGGTTGCTGATAATGGGCCTATGTACGCCTATGGTTGCTGATAATGGGCCTATGTATGCTGATAATGGGCCTATGTACGCCTATGGTTGCTGATAATGGGCCTATGTACGCCTATGGTTGCTGATAATGTACAGTTGAAGTCGGAAGTTTACATATAATTAGGTTGGAGACATTACAACACGTTTTTCAACCTCTCCACAAATGTCTTGTCAACAAACTATAGGTTCGGCAAGTCGGTTAGAACATCTACTTTGTGCCTGACACAAGTCATTTTTCCAACAATTGTTTACAGACAGATTATTTTACTTATAGTTCACTGTATCACAATTCCAGTGGGTCAGAAGTTTACATACACTAAGTTGACTGTGCCTTTAAACAGTTTGGAAAATTCCAGAAAATGATGTCATGGCTTTAGAAGCTTCTGATAGGCTAATTGACATCATTTGAATCAATTGGAGGTGTACCTGTGGATGTATTTCAAGGTCTACCTTCAAACTCACTGCCTCTTTGCTTGACATCATTGGAAAATCAAAAGAAATCAGACAAGACCTCAGAAAAAATTGTAGACCTCCACAAGTCTGGTTCATCCTTGGGAGCAATTTCCAAATGCCTGAAGGTACCACGTTCATCTGTACACACAATAGTATGCAAGTATAAACACCATGGGACCACACAGCCGTCATACCGCTCAGGAAGGAGACGTGTTCTGTCTCCTAGAGATGAACGTACTTTGGTGCAAAAATTGTAAATTAATCCCAGAACAACAGCAAAGGACCTTGTGAAGATACTGGTAGAAACAGGTACAAAAGTATGTATATCCACAGTAAAACGAGTCCTATATCGACATAACCTGAAAGGCCGCTCAGCAAGGAAGAAGCCACTGCTCCAAAACCGCCATAAAAAAGCCAGACTACGGTTTGCAACTGCACATGGGGACAAAGATTGTACTTTTTGGAGAAATGTCCTCTGGTCTGATGAAACAAAAATAGAACTATTTGGCCATAATGACAATCGTTATGTTTGGAGAAAAAGGGGGAGGCTTGCAAGCCGAAGAACACCATCCCAACCGTGAAGCACGGGGGTGGCAGCATCATGTTGTGGCGGTGCTTTGCTGCAGGAGGGACTGGTGCACTTCACAAAATAGATGGCAACATGAGCAAGGAAAATGATGTGGACATATTGAAGCAACATCTCAAGACATCAGTCAGGAAGTTAAAACTTGGTCGCAAATGGGTCTTCCAAATGGACAATGATCCCAAGCATACTTCCAAAGTTGTGGCAAAATGGCTTAAGGACAAAAAAGTCAAGGTATTGGAGTGGCCGTCACAAAGCCCTAACCTCAATCCCATAGAAACTCAATGGGCAGAACTGAAAAATCGTGTGCGAACAAGGAGGCCTACAAACCTGACTCAGTTACACCAGCTCTGTCAGGAGGAATGGGCCAAAATTCACCAACTTATTGTGGGAAGCTTGTGGAAGGCTACTCGAAACGTTTGACCCAAGTTAAACAATTTAAAGGCAATGCTACCAAATACTAGTTGAGTGTATGTAAACTTCTGACCCACTGGGAATGTGATAAAATAAATAAAAGCTGAAATAAATCATTCTCTCTACAATTATTCTGACATTTCACATTCTTAAAATTAAGTGGTGATCCTAACTGACCTAAAACAGGGAATTACTACTAGGATTAAATGTCAGGAATTGTGATTTGGCCAAGGTGTATGTAAACTTCCGACTTCAACTGTATATACCTGTGTGTGTATATATGGGTTTTTTTTTTCTATACATTTGCCAAAATGTCTAAAAACCTGTTTTTTCCTTTGTCATCATGGGGTATTGTGTGTAGATTGATGAGGAAAAATAATATTTAATGAATTTTAGAACAAGGATGTAATGTAACAAAATGTGAAAGAAGTCAAGGGATCTGAATACTTTGAATGTACTGTATATTCTACACTGTATATATGGGGGATTGGAAATTATGCAGTCAATGACATGGATGGAAGTCAAAACATTATTAAACCTCTCATCTCTCTCCCCCACCTCTATCCCCCCACCTCTCTCATCTCTCTCCCCCACCTCTCTCATCTCTCTCCCCCACCTCTCTCCCCCACCCTCTCATCTCTCTCCCCCACCTCTATCCCCCACCTCTCTCATCTCTCTCCCCACCTCTATCCCCCACCTCTCTCATCTCTCTCCCCCACCTCTATCCCCCCCACCTCTCTCATCTCTCTCCCCACCTCTATCCCCCACCTCTCTCATCTCTCTCCCCCACCTCTATCCCCCCCACCTCTCTCATCTCTCTCCCCCACCTCTATCCCCCACCTCTCTCATCTCTCTCCCCCACCTCTATCCCCCACCTCTCTCATCTCTCTCCCCCACCTCTATCCCCCACCTCTCTCATCTCTCTCCCCCACCTCTATCCCCCACCTCTCTCTCTCATCTCTCTCCCCCACCCTCTCATCTCTCTCCCCCACCTCTCTCATCTCTCTCCCCCACCTCTATCCCCCACCTCTCTCATCTCTCCCCCACCACCTCTCTCTCCCCCACCTCTCTCATCTCTCTCCCCCACCTCTATCCCCCACCTCCCTCATCCTCTCCCCCACCTCTATCCCCCACCTCTCTCATCTCTCTCCCCACCTATCCCCCCCTCTCTCATCTCTCTCCCCCACCTCTATCTCCCCACCTCTCTCATCTCTCTCCCCCACCTCTCATCCCCCACCTCTCCATCTCTCCCCCACCTCTCTCCCCCACCTCTCTCATCTCTCTCCCCCACCTCTCTCTCTCTCTCTCCCCCACCTCTCATCTCTCCCCCACCTCTCTCATCTCTCCCCCCACCTCTATCCCCCCACCCTCTCATCTCTCTCCCCCACCTCTATCCCCCCCACCTCTCTCATCTCTCTCCCCCACCTCTCTCTCTCTCTCTCCCCCAACTCTCATCTCTCTCCCCCACCTCTATCCCCCACCTCTATCCCCCAACCATCTCTCATCTCTCTCCCCCACCTCTATCCCCCACCTCTCTCATCTCTCTCCCCCACCTCTCTCCCTCCCCCAACTCTCATCTCTCTCCCCCACCTCCTCTCTCATCTCTCCCCCACCTCTCATCTCTCCCCCACCTCTCTCATCTCTCTCCCCACCTCTCTCATCTCTCTCCCCCACCTCTCTCATCTCTCTCCCCCAACTCTCATCTCTCTCCCCCACTTCTCCCCCACCTCTCTCCTCTCTCATCTTTCTCCTCTCTCTCCTCCTCTCTCTCTTTCTCTCTCCCACTTCTCCAACCACCTCTCTCCTCTCTCTCTCCCACCTCTCCCTCTCTCTCCCCCAACTCTCTCTCCCCCAACTCTCTCCCTGCCTCTCTCCCACATCTCTCACCTCTCTCTCCCTGCCGCTCTCCCACATCTCTCACCTCTCTCCCACCCCTGTCCTCCTTCTCTCCCACCTCTCTCTCTCCCCCACCCTCTTCTCTCTCTCCCTCACCTCTCTTTTCTCTCCCTCACCTCTCTTCCACCCCTCTCCTCTCTCTCCCACACCTCTCTCCTCTCTCTCTCCCCCACCTCTCTTCTTTCTCTCCCTCACCTCTTTTCACCTCCCTCCTCTCTCTTCCACCTCTCTCCTCTTTCTCCCCCACCTCTCTCCTCTCTCTCCCCCACCTCTCTTCTCTCTCTCCCTCACCTCTCTCCTCTCTCTCCCTCACCTCTCTCCTCTCTCTCCCTCACCTCTCTCATCTCTCTCCCTCACCTCTCTCATCTCTCTCCCCCACCTCTCTCATCTCTCTCCCCCACCTCTCTCATCTCTCTCCCCCACCTCTCCCATCTCTCTCCCCCAACTCTCATCTCTCTCCCCACTTCTCCCCCACCTCTCTCCTCTCTCATCTTTCATCTCTTCTCCTCTCTCTCTCTTTCTCTCTCCCACTTCTCCAACCACCTCTCTCCTCTCTCTCTCCCACCTCTCCCTCTCTCTCCCCCAACTCTCTCTCCCCCAACTCTCTCTCCCTCTCCTGCCTCTCCCACATCTCTCACCTCTCTCTCCCTGCCGCTCTCCCACATCTCTCACCTCTCTCCCACCCCTGTCCTCCTTCTCTCCCACCTCTCTCTCTCCCCCACCTCTCTTCTCTCTCTCCCTCACCTCTCTTTTCTCTCCCTCACCTCTCTTCCACCCCTCTCCTCTCTCTCCCACACCTCTCTCCTCTCTCTCTCCCCCACCTCTCTTCTTTCTCTCCCTCACCTCTTTTCACCTCCCTCCTCTCTCTTCCACCTCTCTCCTCTCTCTCCCCCACCTCTCTCCTCTCTCTCCCCCACCTCTCTTCTCTCTCTCCCTCACCTCTCTCCTCTCTCTCCCTCACCTCTCTCCTCTCTCTCCCCCACCTCTCTTCTCTCTCTCCCCCACCTCTCTTCTCTCTCTCCCTCACCTCTCTCCCACCTCTCTCAGGTGGTATAGACCCAGTGCTGCGTGGCCTCCTCCTTTCCCCAGCCAAGCTCCAGATGCCAGGCCAGATGATGGTTGAGGAGCTAACTGAGAGACTGTTCCAGGCCCAGGGTGGGATGCCACTAGACCTGGGTGCCCTCAACCTGCAGCGGGGTCGAGACCACGGCCTGCCTGGTAATACTAGTACTATATTACTATATTATATAGACCACGGCCTGCCTGGTAATACTAGTACAATATTACTATATTATATAGACCACGGCCTGCCTGGTAATACTAGTACAATATTACTATATTATATAGAACACGGCCTGCCTGGTAATATTAGTACAATATTACTATATTATATAGAACATGGCCTGCCTGGTAATACTAGTACAATATTACTATATTATATAGACCACGGCCTGCCTGGTAATATTAGTACTATATTACTATATTATATAGAACATGGCCTGCCTGGTAATACTAGTACAATATTACTATATTATATAGACCACGGCCTGCCTGGTAATACTAGTACTATATTACTATATTATATAGACCACGGCCTGCCTGGTAATACTAGTACAATATTACTATATTATATAGAACATGGCCTGCCTGGTAATACTAGTACAATATTACTATATTATATAGACCACGGCCTGCCTGGTAATACTAGTACTATATTACTATATTATATAGACCACGGCCTGCCTGGTAATACTAGTACAATATTACTATATTATATAGACCACGGCCTGCCTGGTAATATTAGTACTATATTATTATACTACAATACTGTATTAGTACCGGCCTACCTGGTCCCTGCTGGTTATATTAAACAGTATACAGTACTTATAGTATACTCTCAAACATACATGAAGATGGCCCAACTGAACTTATCCTTGTTCTCAAATGTACATGTTAGAAGATGGCCCAACTGGACTTATCCTTGTTCTCAAATGTACATGTTAGAAGATGGCCCAACTGGACTTATCCTTGTTCTCAAATGTACATGTTAGAAGATGGCCCAACTGGACTTATCCTTGTTCTCAAATGTACATGTTAGAAGATGGCCCAACTGGACTTATCCTTGTTCTCAAATGTACATGTTAGAAGATGGCCCAACTGGACTTAGTTCTCAAAAGATGTTCTCAAATGTACATGTTAGAAGATGGCCCAACTTATCCTTGTTCTCAAATGTACATGTTAGAAGATGGCCCAACTGGACTTATCCTTGTTCTCAAATGTACATGTTAGAAGATGGCCCAACTGGACTTATCCTTGTTCTCAAATGTACATGTTAGAAGATGGCCCAACTGGACTTATCCTTGTTGTTGTTTTATCTCCATTTATTATTATTATTATTATTATTCATTCTTCTACCCCTCTTCTTCTATCTATCCCTCCATCAATCTCTCCTTCCCCTACTTCCTGCTCTACCAGGTTACAGCTCGTGGCGTGGGCTCTGTGGCCTCTCTGTTCCCAACACCACCTCTGACCTTGCAGGTAGATAGATAAACAGAATACTTGATCATTATAAAAATAAAAAAACATTCTAGCCAATCTCATTGAGAACTTGTTTTCATATTTGTATACAATGCTCTTGTTATCCTTGTGGTCCTCATAATTCCTAACACATACGTGTATACAATGCTCTTGTTATCCTTGTGGTCCTCATAATTCCTAACACATACGTGTATACAATGCTCTTGTTATCCTTGTGGTCCTCATAATTCCTAACACATACGTGTATACAATGCTCTTGTTATCCTTGTGGTCCTCATAATTCCTAACACATACGTGTATACAATGCACCATACCACATTTAAAACCACAAAGGATAATATAGGGGGGAAAAAAATGTGTTCCAACGTATTTCCATCATGTTCGTCTGACCTCTGACCTGGCAGGTATCCTGGGTAACCCTGGTCTGGCTGAGAAGTTCCTGCTGTTGTACGGGACGTCCCAGAACATCGACGTATGGGTGGGGGCCATCTCAGAGCCTCCTCTACCTGGGGGCCGGGTGGGACCCCTCCTGGCCTGTCTACTGGCCAAGCAGTTCAGAGCACTGAGAGACGGAGACAGGTGAGATGAGATGGTGGTTTGACTCGTATTGTGTAACAGTAAGGCTTCCATCCCTGTTCTACCCCAAACTGGGCTCCAACCTGGGACCCTCTGCACACAGCAACACTCTCTAAACGAGGTGTTACAAAGGTTGTGAAACACAAACGCATGTAATAACAATTAGGCTGGAATTCAATCCGATCGGCCCTTTGTGGCTCCATTTAAAGGCATTGTTACCGCTGTCGCAGAGATCACAGTCTAAGTAAATGCTGCAAATACCGGGTCAATCTGAAATGACCTTTAAATGTGACCCGCGCTGCAACGCGGATCGTCCGCAGACCGGATTGAGTCCTGGCCTTAAGACGAGCGTTTGCAATATAAATTGTTTGAATGAATACATTGTATATTGATAATTTCCAAAAATACATGAATCTCATGACCATCGACACTTAGTGGGAAAAACATGAAGAACATCTGCTCTTTCCATGACACAGACTGACCAGGTGAATCCAGGTGAAAGCTATGATCCCTTATTGATGTCACCTGTTAAATCCACTTCAATCAGTGTAGATGAAAGGGAGTAGACAGGTTAAAGAAGGATTTTTTTAAAGCCTTGAGACAGTTGAGACATGGATTGTGTATGTGAGCCATTCAGAGGGTGAATGGGCAAGACAAAATATTTAAGTGCCTTTGAACCGGGTATGGTAGTAGGTGCTAGGAGCACCAGTTTCAGTGTCAAGAACTTCAATGCTTTCCACAGCGAATTGAGGCTGTTCTGAGGGCAAAAGAGGGTGCAACTCAATATTAGGAAGGTGTTCCTAATGTTTTGTACACTCAGTGTGTATGTCTGAGATGCTGCCCACCCAATGTGTCTGTTTTGAATCGGCCCTACAGTATGTCTGCCTACCCATTAACCTCTCCCCCTCTGTCAGGTTCTGGTGGGAGAGAGAGGCTGTGTTCACCAGCACCCAGAGAGCTCAGCTTCACACCGTGTCCCTGTCACGCATCATCTGTGACAACACGCACATCACACGTGTTCCCTCCGACCCATTCAGCCGTACGGTCAGCCCAGAAGACATGCTGGCCTGCAGCCACCCCCTCATCCCTCACCTTAACCTCTCTGCCTGGAAGGAGCCTGACACAGGTACTATTCTCCTAACCCTCATCCCTCACCTTAACTTCTCTGATTGGATGTAACCAGACACAGGTAGAGAAAGAGGGAGGGAAAATATAGAGATTGGACATGGAGTCAGTAAAGGAATCTAGCAACTACATGGTATGCAAGATACGTGTATTTAGTAGATGAGGGATTCTGTGCAGAGCCTTGCTCAGGCCGCTCCTCTCCAACAGGCTGTTGACTTTCATCTGACCTCCTCAGGTGTGGTCCAGTCCCCAGGTTACAGACAGGCTTCTCTCTACTGTGACCTCATCATCATTAGGTTATCACTGTACTTACTCCCCCCCCCCCCCTCCCTCCTCCCTCCCTCCTCCTCCTCCCTCCCTCCTTCCTCCCCCTCCGTCCTCCTCCCTCCCAGATCCCAGTTGTGGTCCAATCCCCAGGTTACAGTCAGGCTTCTCTCTGCTCTGTGACTCCGTCATCTACTACCAGTGTGGTCCAGGCTATCAGCTGATTGGTCCATCCTCTGTGACCTGTGACCCCAATAGCTATCAATGGAGTCCTGCTCCCCCAATCTGCCACGGTAGGGAGTGGGCTGGGGGTGTGTGTGTGTGTGTGTGTGTGTGTGTGTGTGTGTGTGTGTGTGTGTGTGTGTGTGTGTGTGTGTGTGTGTGTGTGTGTGTGTGTGTGTGTGTGAGAGAGAGATTTTAATTAAGGCACTACAGTCGACATGCATGTCTTTAGTTTTGTATTCTGACTGATTTGCTGTAGATGTCGATGAGTGTGCCGATCAGCCAACCCCGTGCCCCCAAAACACGGACTGCCTCAACACACCCGGGTCATATATGTGCACAGGTAGGAAGTTCTATACATCTATATAATCTATTCATACTATACATCTATATAATCTATACAACTATAGAATATATTCATACTATGCATCTATATAATCTATTCATACTATACATCTATATAATCTATACATCTATATAATCTATACATCTATATAATCTATACATCTATATAATCTATTCATACTATACATCTATATAATCTATACATCTATATAATCTATTCATACTATTCATCTATATAATCTATACATTCTACACATACAATCTATTCATACTATACATCTATATAATCTATTCATACTATACATCTATATAATCTATTCATACTATACATCTATATAATCTATACATCTATATAATCTATTCATACTATACATCTATATAATCTATACATCTATATAATCTATACATCTATATAATCTATTCATACTATACATCTATATAATCTATACATCTATATAATATATTCATACTATTCATCTATATAATCTATACATCTATATAATCTATTCATACTATACATCTATATAATCTATACATCTATATAATCTATACATCTATATAATCTATTCATACTATACATCTATATAATCTATACATCTATATAATCTATTCATACTATTCATCTATATAATCTATACATTCTACACATACAATCTATTCATACTATACATCTATATAATCTATACATCTATATAATATATTCATACTATTCATCTATATAATCTATACATCTATATAATCTATTCATACTATACATCTATATAATCTATACATCTATATAATCTATACATCTATATAATCTATTCATACTATACATCTATATAATCTATACATCTATATAATCTATTCATACTATACATCTATATAATCTATACATTATATACATCTATATAAACTATATATCTATATAATCTATGTCTATACATTATATACGTCTATAATCGAAACATTCTACACATCTATACATTATATACGTCTATACATTATAAACATCTATACATTCTTTACATCTATACATCTTCTATGCATTCTATACATCTTCTATGCATTCTATACATCTTCTATGCATTCTATACATCTTCTATAAATTCTACACTTCTTATAATGTCTCTGACCATCAGATGTTAGTCAATACTAATGTACCTGACCATCAGATGTTAGTCAATACTAATGTCTCTGACCATCAGATGTTAGTCAATACTAATGTCTCTGACCATCAGATGTTAGTCAATACTAATGTCTCTGACCATCAGATGTTAGTCAATACTAATGTCTCTGACCATCAGATGTTAGTCAATACTAATGTCTCTGACCATCAGATGTTAGTCAATGACCATCAATGTGTCTGACCATCAGATGTTAGTCAATACTAATGTCTCTGACCATCAGATGTTAGTCAATACAGATGTTAGTCAATACTAATGTACCTGACCATCAGATGTTAGTCAATACTAATGTCAACTAATGTACCTGACCATCAGATGTTAGTCAATACTAATGTACCTGACCATCAGATGTTAGTCAATACTAATGTACCTGACCATCAGATGTTAGTCAATACTAATGTACCTGACCATCAGATGTTAGTCAATACTAATGTACCTGACCATCAGATGTTAGTCTAATGTACCTGACCATCAGATGTTAGTCAATACTAATGTACCTGACCATCAGATGTTAGTCAATACTAATGTACCTGACCATCAGATGTTAGTCAATACTAATGTACCTGACCATCAGATGTTAGTCAATACTAATGTACCTGACCATCAGATGTTAGTCAATACTAATGTACCTGACCATCAGATGTTAGTCAATACTAATGTACCTGACCATCAGATGTTAGTCAATACTAATGTACCTGACCATCAGATGTTAGTCAATACTAATGTACCTGACCATCAGATGTTAGTCAATACTAATGTCTCTGACCATCAGAAATTACTTGTTTACATTTGGCAACACTTTAGTACTACAGATTGAATAGAGTCCTTAATAAACATATGAACAAGTGTTTGTGGTGTGTTCCAGACCTGGACCTGTCCTCCCTGTCTACAGTCTCTGTAATCTCTGCAGTAATAGCTGTGGTTGGTGGTGTGGCCATCTTGTTTGTGATACTGACCTGTTGTAGAAGGTACGTCATTATTATGATGTTCAGGTGATAACGGTCATTGTAATGTATCGGGATTGGGGTTCATTTCATAATGTCTTTGTCAATTCAGGAAGTAAACTGAAATATGATGTCTTATTTCATTCATTGAAAAGTATAACTTACTTAAAAATGTTTTATTGAAATTAAATTAACCCCAACCCTGGTAGATGTTGCTTAACAAATGTTATGTAACATTTCAAAAATAGTATTTCTGTTTTTTTAAATATTCTTGCAGGTTTTTTCCAAAGAAGCCAGAATCGATAAACGGAACCGATAAACGGAACCGATAAACAGCGGTTGTTGTAAGCGGGAGGGATAACCAAGAGACACCTCTGGAAATGTAGTCCTTAACATATTTTATTACATTTTAGTATTTTGTTTAAAAAAATGTGACATATATCTTGAATGTGTTGATATTAAAACGTAACTTCAGATTATTTGTTAGATAATAACCTGAAAATAAGAAATAACTGAATTGTAAACCCTGTTTTAGACCACAGTCACAGTATATATATAAAACCTCAAAAGGTCTGACTCAAAATGCAAAGTACTTCGCCGTACAGTATTTGGACAGTGACCATTTTGTTGTTGTTGTTGTAGTTCTGTTAAGTGACAAGAAATGACGCAATACATTATTTATCATTTTAATTTCTATTGGCCACAACAACAAAAAAATCTGAAACCAAAACAAAACAAACAGCAACAAGTTTTGAATTACAAGCTTGTCGTTGTTATTGTGTGATAGAAATATGATACTAAACTTTTCACTACTTTGATACACATAAGTGAATTTGCCTAAAAGTTCAAATGTACATAAAGTGCTGTAATTTCTAAACGGTTGACCTGAAAATACCCTCGAATTAAAGCTGGCAGTCGGCACTGAAATCCAAAGTGCTGGAGTACAGAGCCAAAACAAAACAACGTGTCACTGTACAAATACTTGGATATCAGTGTATTTGTCTGTTCTAGTCCACGTGTTTGGAGCTCATAAACCTGAACAAGCTAACAGCATTAAAGGGTGTTACAGATTTATTTTGTAATATATATGTTTTGTCATCACATACCCTGGATAGGTGCAGTGAAATGTGTTGTTTTACAGCGTCAGCCGTAGTAGTACGGCACCCCTGGAGCAAATTAGGGTTAAGTGCCTTGCACAAGGGCACGTCGACAGATTTTTCACCTTGTCGGTTCAGGTATTTAAACCAGATAATATTCGGGAAGAAACACTTGTCCGGAACACTTGTGCATTTCGCTCGCACACTCGCATTAACATCTGCTAACCATGTGTATGTGACAAATACATTTGATTTGTTAAAAAATGTATTCTTCTTAGTATTAGTATTCTCAGTATTCTTAGTATTAGTATTCTCAGTATTCTTCTTAGTATTAGTATTCTCAGTATTCTTATTAGTATTCTTAGTATTAGTATTCTCAGTATTCTTATTGGTATTCTTAGTATTAGTATTCTCAGTATTCTTCTTAGTATTAGTATTCTCAGTATTCTTATTAGTATTCTTAGTATTAGTATTCTCAGTATTCTTATTAGTATTCTTAGTATTAGTATTCTCAGTATTCTTATTAGTATTCTTAGTATTAGTATTCTCAGTATTCTTATTAGTATTCTTAGTATTAGTATTCTCAGTATTCTTATTGGTATTCTTAGTATTAGTATTCTCAGTATTCTTCTTAGTATTAGTATTCTCAGTATTCTTATTAGTATTCTTAGTATTAGTATTCTCAGTATTCTTATTAGTATTCTTAGTATTAGTATTCTCAGTATTCTTATTAGTATTCTCAGTATTCTTATTGGTATTCTTAGTATTAGTATTCTCAGTATTCTTCTTAGTATTAGTATTCTCAGTATTCTTATTAGTATTCGTATTCTTATTAGTATTCTTAGTATTAGTATTCTCAGTATTCTTCTTAGTATTAGTATTCTCAGTATTCTTCTTAGTATTAGTATTCTCAGTATTCTTCTTAGTATTAGTATTCTTGGAACGCATGTCCCGGTTCGGTACCTATGACAGCTTTCCTGACCGGTAACTGCCACTCTGAGAGAGACAGGTCGCTTTCCAGGCTGACTATAGGCAGCATTTAATGGTTTGCGTGTCAAATTGCTTTATCATATGATCAGTCAGGCAACTGCAATGTAGTCAGTCTGGAATGCCGTGGGCCACATTTATGATTACCAGTATATTCTTGGATATTCGTGCCATATTCCCCTCCCTTCAAACCTGTTTAGCAACAACTGTGGGCGTGGGAGGGAGTCGGCTGGAGGCTTTTTGTATTAGCGGGTAACTAAACCATCCACTTCTTGGTAACAACCTAAATCTAGTGACCTGCCTGGGCCCTGAGGTCAAATATGTCTCTTTATTGGGAAGATTCCACAGTACATGATTTGTAGGCTACTTCAGGCAGGGCTTCTGTGGGTTAAAGCCACACTAATGCTGAGCGATTAACTGGCATTTCGGTTATATTTTTCATTTTATAAACAACTAATTCACAGATGTTGGTTCAATTATTTATTTTCCTGTGACCTCAATGCACACCGTGAAGAATTTTCTCTAGAGATTAAAAACAGATCCAGGCTGAACTGTGCGATGTAGTAGGGAGTTGTAGTTTCCAGCAGGCTACTATTCTTCATAGTTTAATTGCAGAAAACGTGGTAATTAACTACAATGACCATAATCCATTGCACACCTACTTGTCCGTTCTGTGTATATTTTATGCCTGCTACAGAAGAGACAAAATAATGCATGATCGATCATGAGGGGATATTGAGATGTGATGACTTGGAATGAAATAAGTCATCAAATGTTTATACACAATAACTGAAATATTTTATTAAGGTAAAGTAATTGTGTTGTTACAGCATTCAACCCACATAATGCATAGTGCATTTAATGTAAAATATATATCAAAATCAGTGATTCTTTTTTTTTTTTTATAATCGAACGGACACCAAACCGACCTAAAAAAGCACTAAATCGCTCAGCACTACGCTTTTTAATTTGCGCAAAGTGGCCAACCAAGGCACCCTAAACAAAATGCAGGCAATGCAAGCAAATGCATCACATGGTATTTTCACATACAAATAGAACTCCGGCCTCGATCGCTGAAGCGGCGTTCCAGATCGCTGGAGCGTTCCAGATCGCTGGAGCGTTCCAGATCGCTTGATAGAAATGTAAACATAACAGACGTCTCCACTATCACGGGAACATTGCCTTTACATTTAAATCACGCTGTAACGCTGAACTTCAGCAACGCGGATTTAATAGAGCCCTTTATTTTTATGATACATCTACATGACTTTTTTAAATTTTAAAACATGATTTGAGCAAATATAATTTGCCAAGACTAATCATTGCAGATTCAAGACACTATAACACAGACAGCAGACTAGACCAGACACAACTCACTGGTCACTATATATTTACTATCAATCAGCGTAACTGTGTGACTCTTGGAGAATACGATCATACTGGTTGTTATGTTGCCGGAACAAGGCGAAGATTCCGAGCTCATAAACATGACTCTCTCAACCAATCAGATCGAGCCTTTCGCTAGACCCGCAATAACATCTGCTAAACACGTGTATGTGGCCCAATTAAAATGTTGATTTGTGTTTTTTGATCAAGCATTTAGCTGAAGCCCGCAATGCTGCTGTTTTGGAATGGATGGAACTGCGTTTAGAGCTGTCAAATCGGTGAGCAGTTGCTCACGAAGCCACACCCACCCCCAAGTTCAGAACGAGAAAGTATAGGCCATATAGAAATAATGACACTCAAATTGGAAATCATTAAACTAAATAATGACGTGCACATTCCAGTGTTCGAAGTGGTAAACAACACTGGATTTCTCTTAATGAGACTCTGTGCAGCCAACGACAATGTCCACTTCAGGTATAATGCCCGGGGAGCTGCTTGTTGATTTCACAGCTCTTAACGCAGTTGTTCCACCTCCGACGGCGTCAAAATATCAGCCATGTGGATGTCGGCTAAAGTGGATTTGATTTGAATCGGGCCCTAAGGCTACGTTTATACAGGCAGCCCAATTCTGATATTTTCCACAAATTGGTCTTTTGATCAATCACATCAGATCTTTTTCTGAGCTTTTAGCATGTTCTGCACAAATGACTGATGATTGGCTGAAATAAATTGATAATAAGAAGATTTTGGGAGTTGTTTTGTTAGACTTCAGTGCAGCTTTTGATGTCATTGATTCATAACCTTTTGCTGAAAAAACTTGTTATGGATTTCCATCCTCTGACCTATTATGGATTGAGAGTTAACTATCTAATAGAACACAGAGGGTTTTCATTAATGGAAGCCTCTCTCATGCAAATTCAGTTGACTGTGGTGTACCGCAGGGCAGCCGGTTAGGGTCATTATTGATTTCTGTTTTTACAAATGACCCTCCACTGACCTTGAATAAAACCTTTGTTTCTATGTAACAGACACCTAACATAGAACTCCAGTCAGTTTTAGAATGGGTAACTAGCAATAGGCTGGTGCTGAATTATGCTTTTAGTTTTTGAGATATTTTTCCGACAAATTACCCACAACGCTAAACCTTGTTTAGGTATTTTATTGAATAATGTGGCTATTGAGCAAGTTGAGGAGACTAAACTGCTGGGTGTAACCCTAGATAGCATGCTGTCATGGTCAAAACATAGACTCAATGGTTGCTAAAATGGGAAGAGGTCTGGCCACGATAGGGCGTTGCTCTATCAAAGTGTCAGTAACATGCATGTCAGTCTCTCCTGGCTCAAAGTTGAGGAGAGATTGACTGCATCCCTATTGGTCTTTGTGCGAGGTGTTGAAGATACCAAACTGTCTGTTCAAGCAGTAGGCACACAGTTCGGACACTCGTTGGTTCAACACAACACATGCCACCAGAGGTCTCTTCACAGTCCCCAGGTCCAGAACAGAGGCTGGGAAACGCAAAATATTAAATAGAGCCACGACTACATCAAACTCTCTGGGACCCCATGTAACTCAAGCTAGGGGACCCCAGGTAACTCAAGCTAGCATTAAAAACAGATATAAGAACACCTTATGGAAGACTGTGAAGAGACACAGACATTTTGATATATCTTTTGTATTATAACCTGCGCATTAGACCTAGATGCCACCAGAGGTCTCTTCACAGTCCCCAGGTCCAGTGTGCCTACTGCATGTACTCGTATGAAGGCTATGTGTGAAGTTTTAAAAGCATGTATTTCAGTCCTTGACTAAAAATGTTCTTTCCGTACTATGTATTGCTTCCTGTGGACCCCAGGAAGAGTAGCTGATGCTTTTGCAGCGGCTAATGAGGATCCCCTAATAAATACCAGGACCAATTAGTGGACAAAAGACCAGAATCGAGCTGCCTGTGTAAACGCAGCCTAAGAGGAAAGCAGTTACTATTGCACGTTCAGACGTGAATAGTGTTCATTTAGTTTGATAAGGCTTTTCAGATATGGTATAAACACTACAATATATGGTGATGTATCCATGCAAAGCTACACATTATTTGGTCATGGGGCAGCAGGGTAGCCTAGTGGTTAGAGTGTTGGACTAGTAACCGGAAGGTTGCAAGTTCAAACCCCCGAGCTGACAAGGTACAAATCTGTCGTTCGTCATTGAAAATAAGAATTTGTTCTTATTAACTGACTTGCCTAGTTAAATAAAGGTAAAAAAATAAATGTATGGCTTATATATTATTATTATACAAAATAGAGAATTTTAAATGACATGTTACAGGAGTGCAAATACAACTGTCAATTTAAAGCGATTATATTTCCCAACTAGATAGTTTTTAAAAACTGAATACATTGGGAGTGTTAGGGAGAGAGACAAACAACGTATTGCTTAATCATCCATGGTTGGTTTATTATTCCATTACGTTAAATAACAAATGACTGTAACCTCTGTTTCTAGGATAGTCATTGCTAAAACTGTCACAGCATCCAGAATGAAGACGAGGATATTTGAGAAGACTGAATAGGCATTTCGTTCAGGAACTTGTATTTCTGGTACTGTGTAACTGCAAGTCGCAGCACAAAAGTGGCAGCTCCTATTCATCTGGGTATGTGTAAATGTTCTTGGCAAATAAAGTGAATCTGATTCTTTATTTAACTGAAGTACCTGAATGTAACAGGATGTGCACACTATTTCTGAACTCAGCAGCCTAAATGCAGCTATTTTCAGAGTATATCCCTGGTTCTAAAGTGAGACCACGGTGGTTCTAAGGAGAGAGGAAACAACGGTGGTTCTAAAGAGAGAGGAGACAACTGTGGTTCTAAGGAGGAGGAGACAACGGTGGTTCTAAAGTGAGACCACGGTGGTTCTAAGGAGAGAGGAGACAAGTGGTTCTAAGGAGAGAGGAGACAACGGTGGTTCTAAGGAGAGAGGAGACAACAGTGGTTCTAAGGAGAGAGGAGACAACACCTAGGGGTAATGCCGCAGTACTGGAGGGTATATGGCACTGTGTGAATGAAAAGTGAGCAGCATAGTTCTCCTGAAGCCTCCATCCGGTTTCTGTGTCCCGCATGTCCTTCTGAGGGCTTCTCACACTACTGAGCCAAACCAAGCCCAGTTCAGGTTGGGTTGTCCTGACAGTGTGAAACCGGTACAGGTGATCTGACTCTCAAATCGTACAGTTAATTGGTGACTCCTGTCATTTAGCCCTGGGCCGTGTTCACTGAGCACGAAGAGGAAGAAATGAGCTCATTTTCATTGTCCGTTGCACAACGTTTTGCTCCGGTTTGCCCTAATGAACACAACCTAGGTCTACGGTGACATCTCCTCCCATCTGTCCTCCTATTCCTGGTCTGTGAGGTAGAAGCCCAGCTTGGCCACAGTCATCTCCCTCCGTAGACGTGTCACCTCCCAGAACATCTGTTCCGCTGGTGGCGGGCAGAGACAAAGACAGAGAGAGACAAAGACAGAGAGAGACAAAGAGAGAGAGAGACAAAGAGAGAGAGACAAAGACAGAGAGAGACAAAGACAGAGAGAGACAAAGACAGAGACAGACAAAGACAGAGAGAGACAAAGACAGAGAGAGAAAGACAGAGAGAGACAAAGACAGAGAGAGACAAAGGCATGAGGGTTGAAATGGTTTCAGTCAAGATTCAGAACGCCAGACAATATTTAATGTCTGCATTAACAAATATAACTTATTGCCATTGTCATTTTTCACTGTTAAAATGGGTCTATTGTTGATCTCGCTCTGTGTCTATCTTTTAGAAGGGGTGGGGTGTCTGACTTACCATCATGTCTGACCAGGCCCTGCTGAATATAGCGGATATAGGTGAAGAAGTTACACACGGCTGTGATCTAGAGGGGCGGAATTGAGGAATGGCTCACACACACTTTCAAACAAAAGTTCTCTCACATAGGCCTAAGTGATAAAAAATAGTCCTATTTATATGTCTGTAGATGTTGAGGAGGATAAGTGAATACATACATTTTTATTTTCAAAACATTTTGAAATACATTTTTCAAAAAAACAACAAACATGGTTGCTAGGTACCCGTGCCCTGCTGGAGGGGGAGATATAGTAGTAACTCTCTTCGTCACCCAGTTTGATTTGGTGCTGACAGGACCGGGATATCCCGCTCAACGCACACTTCCTGTTATAGAGGCAGAGAGAAAACAAAAACACCAACTAACTCACTCATTTATGGAATTCTACGGCGTCGGGTTTCACAGACACAAATTAAGCCTCAACATATACTTAAAAAAGCTCTTTCAAGGGAGATTCTCCACTGAACAAGTTCTTTCGTCGAGGACTAGACTTAACCTGGGTCTGGGAAACCGGGCAATACATGTAGAAGACATGACAACATGATGGTTAGTTGTTTAACATCAGAAATAAAATGGCCTTAAAAGCTGAACACTGGACAGATGGAGTCGCTTCCTCCACACGGATGGAGTTAGATACATCTGAGAAATGTTAGGTATGTTAGACTACAGACAAGATGCCTTACAAGACCTGTGTATGTTAGACTACAGACAAGATGCCTTACAAGACCTGTGTATGTTAGACTACAGACAAGATGCCTTACAAGACCTGTGTATGTTAGACTACAGACAAGATGCCTTACAAGACCTGTGTATGTTAGACTACAGACAAGATGCCTTACAAGACCTGTGTATGTTAGACTACAGACACACCTGGAGGACAGACAAGATGCCTTACAAGACCTGTGTATGTTAGACTACAGACACACCAGGGGGACAGACAAGATGCCTTACAAGACCTGTGTATGTTAGACTATAGACAAGATGCCTTACAAGACCTGTGTATGTTAGACTACAGACACACCTGGAGGACAGACAAGATGCCTTACAAGACCTGTGTATGTTAGACTACAGACACACCTGGAGGACAGACAAGATGCCTTACAAGACCTGTGTATGTTAGACTACAGACACACCAGGAGGACAGACAAGATGCCTTACAAGACCTGTGTATGTTAGACTACAGACACACCGGGAGGACAGACAAGATGCCTTACAAGACCTGTGTATGTTAGACTACAGACAAGCTGGGGGGACAGACAAGATGCCTTACAAGACCTGTGTATGTTAGACTACAGACAAGATGCCTTACAAGACCTGTGTATGTTAGACTACAGACAAGATGCCTTACAAGACCTGTGTATGTTAGACTACAGACAAGCTGGGGGGACAGACAAGATGCCTTACAAGACCTGTGTATGTTAGACTACAGACACACCTGGAGGACAGACAAGATGCCTTACAAGACCTGTGTATGTTAGACTACAGACAAGCTGGGAGGACAGACAAGATGCCTTACAAGACCTGTGTATGTTAGACTACAGACACACCTGGAGGACAGACAAGATGCCTTACAAGACCTGTGTATGTTAGACTACAGACAAGATGCCTTACAAGACCTGTGTATGTTAGACTACAGACAAGATGCCTTACAAGACCTGTGTATGTTAGACTACAGACAAGATGCCTTACAAGACCTGTGTATGTTAGACTACAGACAAGATGCCTTACAAGACCTGTGTATGTTAGACTACAGACAAGATGCCTTACAAGACCTGTGTATGTTAGACTACAGACAAGATGCCTTACAAGACCTGTGTATGTTAGACTACAGACAAGATGCCTTACAAGACCTGTGTATGTTAGACTACAGACAAGCTGGGGGGACAGACAAGATGCCTTTGTATGTTAGACTACAGACACACCTGGAGGACAGACAAGATGCCTTACAAGACCTGTGTATGTTAGACTACAGACAAGCTGGGAGGACAGACAAGATGCCTTACAAGACCTGTGTATGTTAGACTACAGACACACCTGGAGGACAGACAAGATGCCTTACAAGACCTGTGTATGTTAGACTACAGACAAGATGCCTTACAAGACCTGTGTATGTTAGACTACAGACAAGATGCCTTACAAGACCTGTGTATGTTAGACTACAGACAAGATGCCTTACAAGACCTGTGTATGTTAGACTACAGACAAGATGCCTTACAAGACCTGTGTATGTTAGTCTACAGACAAGCTGGGGGGACAGACAAGATGCCTTACAAGACCTGTGTATGTTAGACTACAGACAAGATGCCTTACAAGACCTGTGTATGTTAGACTACAGACACACCAGGAGGACAGACAAGATGTCTTACAAGACCTGTGTATGTTAGACTACAGACACACCTGGAGGACAGACAAGATGCCTTACAAGACCTGTGTATGTTAGACTACAGACAAGATGCCTTACAAGACCTGTGTATGTTAGACTACAGACAAGCTGGGAGGGCAGACAAGCTGGCAGTGATCAACAACAAGACATGCATGGCTGAGTGTTGGAGGGCATTTTGATGAGAGAGGACAGTGATACAGGACAGTGATACAGGACAGTGATACAGGACCGTGATACAGGACCGTGATACAGGACCGTGAACAACACAGAGCACAGAACAGTTTGTTGTTAGTGGAAAAGGAAAAGGTAATGAAATGATTCGCTCCTAAAGTTACTTACATCTCTATTGCTGCCTTCAAGCCACTGGGGAAAATAATTCAATCAACATTTGATTAGGAAGCAGTGCCACATTATCAGTGTAGCCCCATTGATTCAGCTCATTAGGACTCCAGAGGAAACCCCCGAAACCCATAACAGATTTGAAGAGAAAAACTAAACTAATCCATACAAAGTCAGACCAATCAAGTTCGCATAATTTTATCATGGAGTCATGAATAATGATATTCATTATAGATGACAGGTGTAATTGTGAAAAATCACCAAGAGGAAGGAGAGAGAGAGAGTTTATTTGAGCATGAATAGTTATTGAATGATTACTAGAGACAGATGGGTGTGGTTCAGTTGTGATTACTGTTGTCATGACCAATATCACGATCCTCTCTGACGTATCACAGCAAGGAAACAAAACATGAAGCGGACTACATTTTCTGAGGAAAACAGCCTTAAAACATTATAATAAAGTTGTGATAACGTTTTAATAACATTGAGGGATGACTCACTTGGGCCCGCCACACACTATGGCGTTGGCTTTGACCATGGATAAAGCTGACATGGCCACCGGCTCGATGGTTAGAGAGTTGTTCTCCACTGCACTCTGGACTGACTGAGACAACTGTGTCCAGAACACAGGAGTCACAATGCATTAATACAACAACAAACTATACATGCAGACAAAAGCCTTTCGCCTCCCGACACATGTACATGCATTAACATGTTATGGTATTCTATTATGCTAATAGAATAGTTATGGTATTCTATTATGCTAATAGAATAGTTATGGTATTCTATTATGCTAATATAATAGTTATGGTATCATATTATGATATTAGAATAGTTATGGTATCATATTATGCTAATAGAATAGTTATGGTATCATATTATGCTAATATAATAGTTATGGTATTCTATTATGCTACTATAATAGTTATGGTATCATATTATGCTAATAGAATAGTTATGGTATCATATTATGCTAATATAATAGTTATGGTATCATTATGCTAATATAATAGTTATGGTATCATTATGCTAATATAATAGTTATGGTATCATATTATGCTAATATAATAGTTATGGTATCATATTATGCTAATATAATAGTTATGGTATTCTATTATGCTACTATAATAGTTATGGTATCATATTATGCTAATAGAATATTATATTATGCTACTATAATAGTTATGGTATCATATTATGCTAATATAATAGTTATGGTATTCTATTATGCTAATAGAATAGTTATGGTATCATATTATGCTAATAGAATAGTTATGGTATTCTATTATGCTAATAGAATAGTTATGGTATTCTATTATGCTAATATAATAGTTATGGTATCATATTATGCTAATATAATAGTTATGGTATCATATTATGCTAATATAATAGTTATGGTATCATATTATGCTAATATAATGGTTATGGTATTCTATTATGCTACTATAATAGTTATGGTATCATATTATGCTAATAGAATATTATATTATGCTACTATAATAGTTATGGTATCATATTATGCTAATATAATAGTTATGGTATTCTATTATGCTAATATAATAGTTATGGTATTCTATTATGCTAATAGAATAGTTATGGTATTCTATTATGCTAATATAATAGTTATGGTATCCTATAATGCTAATATAATAGTTATGGTATTCTATTATGCTAATATAATAGTTATGGTATTCTATTATGCTAATAGAATAGTTATGGTATTCTATTATATTATGCTATTAGAATAGTTATGGTATTCTATTATATTATGCTATTAGAATAGTTATGGTATTCTATTGTATTGTGCTATTAGAATGGTTATGGTATTCTATTATATTATGCTAATAGAATAGTTATGGTATTCTATTATATTATGCTAATATAATAGTTATGGTATTCTATTATATTATTCTATTAGAATAATTATTGCATTCTCTTCTATTATGCTATTAGAATAGTTATGGTATTCTCTTCTATTATTAGAATAATTATGGCATTCTTCTATTATGCTATTAGAATAGTTACGGTATTCTATTCTATTATTAGAATTGTTATGGTATTCTATGTACCTCAGATCGTGTGAAGGAGAGGCAGGGGCTGATGTCCTCCCTGTATATCCGCACCAGGAAGGCTGAACTTCTGTCCAGACTAGGTCTGTTTTTCCAGGTCAAGAACTCTGCATACAGAATGCTGTCCATCTGAGAGGAGATATAATTGATTAGTTATTTTCCTGTATTTGATTTACTGTGAATATGGTTTGATATGCAATATAAACTAGGCAAGTCAGTTAAGAACAAATTCTTATTTACAATGACGGCCTAGGAACAGTGGGTTAACTGTCTTGTTCAGGGGCAGAACAACAGATTTTTACCTTGTCAGCTCAGGGATTCGCTCTTGCAACCTTTCGGTTACTAGACCAACGCTCTAACCACTAGGCTACCTGCTGGTTACTAGACCAACGCTCTAACCACTAGGCTACCTGCTGGTTACTAGACCAACGCTCTAACCACTAGGCTACCTGCTGGTTACTAGACCAACGCTCTAACCACTAGGCTACCTGCTGGTTACTAGACCAACGCTCTAACCACTAGGCTACCTGCTGGTTACTAGACCAACGCTCTAACCACTAGGCTACCTGCTGGTTACTAGACCAACGCTCTAACCACTAGGCTACCTGCTGGTTACTAGACCAACGCTCTAACCACTAGGCTACCTGCTGGTTACTAGACCAACGCTCTAACCACTAGGCTACCTGCTGGCTATACACCAAGTCACTTGGCTCTGTCATAACCTCACATGGTCTCTCCTATCATTGCTATGCAGACGACACACAATTAATCTTCTCCTTTCCCCCTTCTGATGACCAGGTGGCGAATCGCATCTCTGCATGTCTGGCAGACATATCAGTGTGGATGACGGATCACCACCTCAAGCTGAACCTCGGCAAGACGGAGCTGCTCTTCCTCCCGGGGAAGGACTGCCCGTTCCATGATCTCGCCATCACGGTTGACAACTCCATTGTGTCCTCCTCCCAGAGCGCTAAGAACCTTGGCGTGATCCTGGACAACACCCTGTCGTTCTCAACTAACATCAAGGCGGTGGCCCGTTCTTGTAGGTTCATGCTCTACAACATCCGCAGAGTACGACCCTGCCTCACACAGGAAGTAGCGCAGGTCCTAATCCAGGCACTTGTCATCTCCCGTCTGGATTACTGCAACTCGCTGTTGGCTGGGCTCCCTGCCTGTGCCATTAAACCCCTACAACTCATCCAGAACGCCGCAGCCCGTCTGGTGTTCAACCTTCCCAAGTTCTCTCACGTCACCCCGCTCCTCCGCTCTCTCCACTGGCTTCCAGTTGAAGCTCGCATCCGCTACAAGACCATGGTGCTTGCCTACGGAGCTGTGAGGGGAACGGCACCTCAGTACCTCCAGGCTCTGATCAGGCCCTACACCCAAACAAGGGCACTGCGTTCATCCACCTCTGGCCTGCTCGCCTCCCTACCACTGAGGAAGTACAGTTCCCGCGCAGCCCAGTCAAAACTGTTCGCTGCTCTGGCCCCCAATGGTGGAACAAACTCCCTCACGACGCCAGGACAGCGGAGTCAATCACCACCTTCCGGAGACACCTGAAACCCCACCTCTTTCAGGAATACCTAGGATAGGATAAAGTAATCCTTCACCACCCCCCTTAAAAGATTTAGATGCACTATTGTAAAGTGGCTGTTCCACTGGATGTCTTAAGGTGAACGCACCAATTTGTAAGTCGCTCTGGATAAGAGCATCTGCTAAATGACTTAAATGTAAATGTAGACCAACGCTCTAACCACTAGGCTACCTGCTGGTTACTAGACCAACGCTCTAACCACTAGGCTACCTGCTGGTTACTAGACCAACGCTCTAACCACTAGGCTACCTGCTGGTTACTAGACCAACGCTCTAACCACTAGGCTATCGGCTACCCAACAGCTTACAGTCCTGTGAAAAAGTATTTGACTCCTTTCTGATTTTCTCTATTTTTGTATATTTTTGATACTGAATGTTATCAAATCTTCAACCAAAACTAAATATTAGATAAAGGGAACCTGAGTTTACAAAAAATAAAATGGATACTTATTTAATTAACAAAGTTATGCAAAAAAAAATCCCCTATGTGTAAAAAATAAATTCCCCTTACACTCAATAACTGGTTGTGCAGGTAGCCTAGTGGTTAGAGCGTTGGTCTAGTAACCAGCAGGTAGCCTAGTGGTTAGAGCGTTGGTCTACATTTACATTTAAGTCATTTAGCAGACGCTCTTATCCAGAGCGACTTACAAATTGGTGCGTTCACCTTAAGACATCCAGTGGAACAGCCACTTCCTGTAGTTGTTGATCCGTCTCTTACATCGTTCAGGAGGAATTTTGGCCCAGTCTTGCATGCAGAACTGCTGTCTGTGAGCTGATGCTGAAGAGCAGCTGGGTCATGCAATGAAACAATGATCCAAAACACACAATCAAGTCTACATGAAAATGGCAAAAAAAAACATTTAAGTGTTGAAATGGCCTATTTAAAAGTTCAGACTTAATCCCAATTGAAATGAGCAGTTCATATGCTTGAAAACCCACAAATGTTGCTGAGTTAAAGAAGTTCTGCATGGAAGAGTGGGCCATAATTCGTCCAGAGCGATGTTTGAGACTGATCAACAACTCCAGGAAGAGTTTGGTTGGATTTAATACAGCTAAAAGGTGGCTATTTCTTTTCACACAGGGGCATTGGGTGTTGCATCCCTTATCAGGTATGAAGATAAGACTCAGATTCAGACCACGTCGAATAAACAACAGTTTAATATTCTAACAGGGACAGGTCAAGGCAGGCAGGGCTCAGTAACCTGGAAACGGGAGATAAAGGGCTGAGAGACATGGGTTTGACCCTGGACACATGAGAGGTGGGATGTATACGAAGGGTACGGGGCATCAGAAGCAGAGGGTCTAATGATCTGGGAGATGGGAAACGGGCCGATAAACTGGGGGGAGAGTTTGCCGGATTCCACCCGAAGGGGCAGATCCCGGGTGGATAGCCATACCTTCTGCCCGGGTAGGTGGGGCAGATCCCGGGTGGACAGCCATACCTTCTGCCCGGGTAGGTGGGGCAGATCCCGAGTGGATAGCCATACTTTCTGCCCGGGTAGGTGGGGCAGATCCCGAGTGGATAGCCATACTTTCTGCCCGGGTAGGTGGGGCAGATCCCAGGTGGATAGCCATACCTTCTGCCCGGGTAGGTGGGGCAGATCCCGGGTGGACAGCCATACCTTGTGCACGAGACGATACCGGGGAGCCAGGGTCTGATGGCGATCTGCTTGTCGTCGATACCTGAAGGTGGTCTTGAGGGCCGACCGGGCTCTCCTCCAGATACGACGACAGCAGCGGACAAACATCCTGGCCAACCTCCTCTTCCTGCTCAGGGAAGAGCGGTGACTGATACCCCAGGGAACACTCAAACGATGATAGGCCCGTGGCAGTGGGGCTGGCAGAGACCAGGCAGCGCAGAGTGGTCTCGAGGTCCTGGTTGATTTGATCCGACTGGAGGGGCTTGAAGGCAGAGGAAATGAGTGGTAGCGGATAACGGTTCTTTACAGTGATGTCATTGAGTCCCCGGTAGTCAATGCACGGACGCAGGGTCTTGTCCTTCTTCTCCACGAAGAAGAATCCTGCACCAGCGGGAGAGGAAGAGGGACGGATAAATCCAGTAGCTAGGGAGTCCCCAATTTAGTCCTCCATAGCCTTGGTTTCAGGTCCCGACAGCGAGTACTGACGACCCCGGAGTGGCGTGGTGCTAGGGAGAAGGTCAATCCCGCAGTCATAGGGGCGGTTCGGCAGAAGGGAAGTGGACCGGGACTTGCTGAACACCTCCCGGAGATCCTGG
This sequence comes from Oncorhynchus nerka, assembly GCF_034236695.1. Classification (NCBI taxonomy): domain Eukaryota; kingdom Metazoa; phylum Chordata; class Actinopteri; order Salmoniformes; family Salmonidae; genus Oncorhynchus; species Oncorhynchus nerka. Next base: position 8,397,300 of record NC_088412.1, on the reverse strand, counting down.
TACTCCGCGTGGATGGCGGAGAGATCCGGAACCACCGAGGACCCAAGAAGACATCCTGGGGCAGGTTGCGCGGACTCCAGCCCATGATGGCACCTGTAGACCAGTTGATGAGTAGGTTGTGTGGCTGGAGCCAGGAGAATCCCAACACCATGGGGATCTGGGGGGACTTGATGAGCAGGAACTGAATGGTCTCGCTGTGATTCCCTGACACACGTAGGTTGATGGGAGTGGTGTTATGGGTGACCCGACCTATAGAGCGCCTGTCCAACGCTCTAACATCCATGGGAATGGAGAGGGGCTGAGTGGGGATGTTCAGAAGCCAGTCTGGCGTCCAAAAAGCTCTCATTGGCCCCAGAGTCAATAAGGACCCGGAGAGATTGGACTGGTTTCCCCACAGCAGAATGACATGAAAATGGGTTTGAGTAAGGGAAGCAGAAAAGTTCCTCATATGGCCCACTAGAGTACTCGTTCCTACCAGTGAGTCTGGTTTTTACCAGGCACGAGGACACAAAATGACCAAATGTCCCACAATACAGACAGCTCCTTGTGCTGATCCGATGTTGCCGTTCCACTGGCGACAGCCCAGCCCTGCCCAGTTGCATGGGCTCAGGAAACAGTGCCTCGGCCAGTAACCCAGAGGTGGGGTAACGATACAGGGCGGCAGGCAGGCTCAGGTTCAGGCAGAGGTCGGTAATCCAGAAGGGGGCAAAGGTACAGATCGGCAGACAGGCTCAGGGTCAGGCTCAGGCAAAGTGGTCAGGCAGGCGGGCTCGGAGTCAGGACGGATAGGGGTCAAAACCAGGAGGAAGAGAAAAGAGAGACTGGAAAAAGCAGGAGCTGAGTACAAAACGCTTGTTGACTCGACAAACAAGACGAACCGGCACCAGACAAACAGAGAACACAGGTATAAATACACAAGGGATTTACACAGGGAAGACACCTGGAGGAGGGTGGAGACAATCACAGACAGGTGAAACAGATCAGGGAGTGAGAACTCTGTTTATGAAATGAGTATCCATTATATTTTTGTAAACTCAGGTTCCCTTTATCTAATATTAGGTTTTGGTTGAAAATTTGATAACATTCATTATCAAAAATTAGAGAAATTTTGAAAGGGGGCAAATACTTTTCCACAGCACTGTAAATAGTTTAGTGTCGACAGCACACTACAGCTCATTACCACTTCCACATTCTACCCCCAGAGGGCAGCAGCAATCTTGTCCAAATGCTGAGCCTGCTTGATAAGCGCATCAGGTGATGGTCGGTCAGTGTCCCAGTTTGGCAGAGCCGTGAGGCTGCTGGTTCGTTTAGTGGCCACGAGCCTTTCCGTTTGTTTTCGAGTTTGGGCTTTTAGTACATATTTATGTTATGTCACCATCTGAACAAATAACGATTTGTTTGGGCTGGCCGATCCAAGAGGTCAAGAGGGAGCTGACCCTGGACTTAAAGCTAAGGTATCCTGGGTACATACATTTAACATCTAGGCACATACGCTGATTTCACACTTACAGTAGATGAACATCTTAAATCAGGTTGAAGGTTAACTGGGCCTAAGACTTAGCAGTGCAACGATATAAGTGCAACAATATTAGCAGGCTAGTTATCGGTTTGGTAACAACTGTAAGTGCGGGAAGACGCAAGACAGATGCCTTCCCTTGGGGAAAGGGAAATGTGAGAACCATTTATGTTTAAGTACCATATTTAATGTAGTTGTTACTTGTTAGTCTATAATTATCTGTTGTGTAATTAGGTACCAATGTCATTACTTTTAACCGGTTTAACTGTCAGTACCAGGGTTGAAGGTTATGGTTAAAGTTTGACACTGGACTGAATTCAAGGACACACTGATAATGAATCTGTGACACTGTGTGTGATTCTGTAGAATCTGATGATGTCACTTCCTATAAGCCTATTCGGGCTAGTGTTTAGGTGCTATGTGGTTAATATAGAGGTAACTACCAAAATAAAGGAAATACCAACATACTGTGTCTTAATAGGATGTTGGGCCACCATCAACCACCAGAACAGATTCAATGCTCCTTGGTAGAGATTCTACAAGTGTCTGGAACTCTATTGGAGGGACGCGACACCATTCTTCCACCAGAAATGACATCATTTGGTGTTTTGTTGATGGTGGTGGGAAAACACTGCCTCAGGCGGCGCTTCAGAATCTCCCAAAAGTGTTCAATTGGGTTGAGATCTGGTGACTGAGACACACCCTCTATGTTCCTTTGAGAGCCCTCTTTCAGTCACTGAGATCTGATGACTGAGACACACCCTCTATGTTCCTATGAGAGCCCTCTTTCAGTCACTGAGATCTGGTGACTGAGACACACCCTCTATGTTCCTTTGAGAGCCCTCTTTCAGTCACTGAGATCTGGTGACATACACATCCTCTATGTTCCTTTGAGAGCCCTCTTTCAGTCACTGAGATCTGGTGACTGATACACATCCTCTATGTTCCTTTGAAAGCCCTCTTTCAGTCACCGAGATCTCTTCTTCTAGCCATAATGGGCAACTGGGCATTTTTATATATGACCCTAAGCATGATGGGACGTTAACATGACCCTGAGCATGATGGGACGTTAACATGACCCTGAGCATGATGGGACTTTAACATGACCCTGAGCATGATGGGACGTTAACATGACCCTGAGCATGATCACGTTAACATGACCCTGAGCATGATGGGACGTTAACATGACCCTGAGCATGATGGGACGTTAACATGACCCTGAGCATGATGGGACGTTAACATGACCCTGAGAATGATGGGACGTTAACATGACCCTGAGCATGATGGGACGTTAACATGACCCTGAGCATGATGGGACGTTAACATGACCCTGAGCATGATGGGACGTTAACATGACCCTGAGCATGATGGGGCGTTAACATGACCCTGAGCATGATGGGACGTTAACATGACCCTGAGCATGATGGGACGTTAACATGACCCTGAGCATGATGGGACGTTAACATGACCCTGAGCATGATGGGACGTTAACATGACCCTGAGCATGATGGGACGTTAACATGACCCTGAGCATGATGGGACGTTAACATGACCCTGAGCATGATGGGACGTTAACATGACCCTGAGCATGATGGGACGTTAACATGACCCTGAGCATGATGGGACGTTAACATGACCCTGAGCATGATGGGACCTTAACATGACCCTGAGCATGATGGGACGTTAACATGACCCTGAGCATGACGGGATGTTAATTGCTTCATTAAACTCAGAAACCACAACTGTGTGGAAGCAATCGCTTTCAATATACATTTGAATCCCTCATTTACCCAAGGGTTTCCTGTATTTTGGTAGTTACCTGTATAAAAGTGCCTTCTCAGAAGGGTTTCCTGTATTTTGGTAGTTACCTGTATAAAAGGGCCTTCTCAGAAGGGTTTCCTGTATTTTGGTAGTTACCTGTATAAAAGGGCCTTCTCAGAAGTGTTTCCTGTATTTTGGTAGTTACCTGTATAAAAGTGCCTTCTCAGAAGGGTTTCCTGTATTTTGGTAGTTACCTGTATAAAAGTGCCTTCTCAGAAGGGTTTCCTTTATTTTGGTAGTTACCTGTATAAAAGGGCCTTCTCAGAAGGGTTTCCTGTATTTTGTAGTTACCTGTATAAAGGGCCTTTCAGAAGGGTTTCCTGTATTTTGGTAGTTACCTGTATAAAAGTGCCTTCTCAGAAGGGTTTCCTGTATTTTGGTAGTTACCTGTATAAAAGGGCCTTCTCAGAAGGGTTTCCTGTATTTTGGTAGTTACCTGTATAAAAGTGCCTTCTCAGAAGGGTTTCCTGTATTTTGGTAGTTACCTGTATAAAAGGACCTTCTCAGAAGGGTTTCCTGTATTTTGGTAGTTACCTGTATAAAAGGGCATTCTCAGAAGGGTTTCCTGTATTTTGGTAGTTACCTGTATAAAAGGACCTTCTCAGAAGGGTTTCCTGTATTTTGGTAGTTACCTGTATAAAAGGACCTTCTCAGAAGGGTTTCCTGTATTTTGGTAGTTACCTGTATAAAAGGGCATTCTCAGAAGGGTTTCCTGTATTTTGGTAGTTACCTGTATAAAAGGACCTTCTCAGAAGGGTTTCCTGTATTTTGGTAGTTACCTGTATAAAAGGACCTTCTCAGAAAAGATAAGACATTTTCTTTGCTTCTGCTCTGGAGATGTTCTCCCTGAATTCTTGTATTGACTGGATTGATGTTGATTGGCTTTATAGGCCACTGTTCTCCTTTTTTTCACCCTGAATTCCAGTTACGATAATGGGCATTCACTTAGTCACTTAGGTCCATATAAATATTATCTAGATAACATTACTCCATAGACAGGACAAAGAGACATTGACTTAGTCACTTAGGTCCATATAAATATTATCTAGATAACATTACTCCATAGACAGGACAAAGAGACATTGACTTAGTCACTTAGGTCCATATAAATATTAAGATAACATTATCCATAGACAGGACAAAGAGACATTGACTTAGTCACTTAGGTCCATATAAATATTATCTAGATAACATTACTCCATAGACAGGACAAAGAGACATTGACTTAGTCACTTAGGTCCATATAAATATTATCTAGATAACATTACTCCATAGACAGGACAAAGAGACATTGACTTAGTCACTTAGGTCCATATAAATATTATCTAGATAGCATTACTCCATAGACAGGACAAAGAGACATTGACTTAGTCACTTAGGTCCATATAAATATTATCTAGATAACATTACTCCATAGACAGGACAAAGAGACATTGACTTAGTCACTTAGGTCCATATAAATATTATCTAGATAACATTACTCCATAGACAGGACAAAGAGACATTGACTTAGTCACTTAGGTCCATATAAATATTATCTAGATAACATTACTCCGTAGACATTCACTCACATGTACATTTTATTGTGTATTATTCTGTGTTTTTTTGTGTGTAACATTAATGTACTTTGTCTTTTTTAAGCACATGAACAAATTAATTTCCCCCTGGTAGGAAAACAAAGTTGATCTATTCTAGTCGGCCGAATAAATAAATAAATAGAACTGACCCATGAACCATAATTGACATCCTGATCATACTTTTAAGCATGCCTCCATATACAAAGCTTCCCAGGATATAGAGTATTCTAGAAGCTATGATCCCTTGATTGATGTCACTTGCTGTATCCACTTCAAATCAGTGTAGATGAACAGGAGGAGACAGGTTAAAGAAGGGTTTTTAAGCCTTGAGACAATTGAGACATGGATTGTGTACGTGTGCCATTCAGAGGGTGAACGGGCAAGACAAAAGATGCAGGTGCACCGGTTTGTGTCAAGAACTTCAACGCTGCTGGGTTTTTCCATACTTCACAGTTTCACCACCCACCACCCACGGTCCACCACCCACGGTCCACCACCCACGGTCCACCACCCACGGTTCACCACCCACGGTTCACCACCCACGGTTCACCACCCAAAGGACATCCAGCCAACTTGACACAACTGTGGTAAGAAGCATTGGCGTCAACATGGGCCAGCATCCCTGTGGAACGCTTTCGACACCTTGTAGAGTCCACATGGGCCAGCATCCCTGTGGAACGCTTTCGACACCTTGTAGAGTCCACATGGGTCAGCATCCCTGTGGAACGCTTTCGACACCTTGTAGAGTCCACATGGGCCAGCATCCCTGTGGAACGCTTTTGACACCTTGTGGAGTCCACATGGGTCAGCATCCCTGTGGAATGCTTTCAACACCTTGTAGAGTCCACATGGGTCAGCATCCCTGTGGAACGCTTTCGACACCTTGTAGAGTCCACATGGGTCAGCATCCCTGTGGAACGCTTTCGACACCTTGTAGAGTCCACATGGGTCAGCATCCCTGTGGAACGCTTTCGACACCTTGTAGAGTCCATGCCCTGACTAATTGAGGCTGTTCAGAGGGTAAAAGGGGAGGAACTCAATATTAGGACGGTGTTCATAATGTTTTGTATACTCAATGTATAGGCGCTGTTATAAAGTCTATTTTAATTTCAGTTGTCCCAAAGCGTTTTACTGTCACCCCATCCAAGGCGCAAAGACCAGGCAGAATCACAGTGGCAAAGAAACAACAAGAAGGAAACCTTGAGGAACCAGAGGTTTGTGGTTACCTGGCGGCTGAGAGACCGTGGCCTCTCCCCCTGCTCTGCCCAGTAGGGTTCATAGGTCACAGAGACAGAGTGACCTGGAAACAGACATAGAATCAGCAAGAGGAGCGCAGGAACAGTAGGCTGAGAAAGGAGAGAGGGAGAGAGGGAAGGAGAGATGGAGAGGGAGGGAGGAAGGGAGAGAAGGTGAGATGGAGGGAGGAAGGGAGAGAGAAAAAGAGGGAGGGAGGGAGATGGAGAAATGGAGGGAGGGAGAGAGAGAAAGAAAGCGATGGGAGGGAGAGAGATGGATGGAGGGAGAGAGAGAAAGAAATGAAGGATGGGAGAGAAAGAGAGATGGAGGGAGAGATTGAAAGAGAAAGAAGAAGAGGGCAAGGAAAGATGATGACGATCAAGAGAAAACAGGAAGAAGGAAGAGGATCACATGATGTAAGTTAGAGGAAGATGAAAATAGAAAGGGAAGAGAGGAGAGAAATACATTGACAAGAGTTATAGTAGGAAGCAGAAGTAGAGATATAGTAGGAAGCAGAGTTATAGTAGGAAGCAGTAGCAGAGTTATAGTAGGAAGCAGAGTTAAAGTAAGAATCAGTAGTATAGTTATAGTAGGAAGCAGAGTTATAGTAAGAATCAGTAGCAGAGTTATAGTAGGAAGCAGTAGTATAGTTATAGTAGGAATCAGTAGTAGAGTTATAGTAGGAAGCAGAGTTATAGTAGGAATCAGTAGTATAGTTATAGTAGGAAGCAGAGTTATAGTAAGAATCAGTAGCAGAGTTCTAGTAGGAAGCAGTAGTAGAGTTATAGTAGGAAGCAGAGTTATAGTAGGAATCAGTAGTATAGTTATAGTAGGAAGCAGTAGTATAGTTATAGTAGGAATCAGTAGTATAGTTATAGTAGGAATCAGTAGTATAGTTATAGTAGGAAGCAGAGTTATAGTAAGAATCAGTAGCAGAGTTATAGTAGGAAGCAGTAGTAGAGTTATAGTAGGAATCAGTAGCAGAGTTATAGTAGGAAGCAGTAGTATAGTTATAGTAGGAATCAGTAGTATAGTTATAGTAGGAATCAGTAGTATAGTTATAGTAGGAAGCAGAGTTATAGTAGGAAGCAGTAGTATAGTTATAGTAGGAAGCAGAGTTATAGTAGGAAGCAGTAGTATAGTTATAGTAGGAAGCAGAGTTATAGTAGGAATCAGTAGCAGAGTTATAGTAGGAAGCAGAGTTATAGTAGGAAGCAGAGTTATAGTAGGAAGCAATAGAATAGTTATAGTAGGAAGCAGAGTTATAGTAGGAAGCAGAGTTATAGTAGGAAGCAGTAGAATAGTTATAGTAGGAAGCAGAGTTATAGTAGGAAGCAGTAGAATAGTTATAGTAGGAAGCAGAGTTATAGTAGGAAGCAGTAGTATAGTTATAGTAGGAAGCAGTAGTATAGTTATAGTAGGAAGCAGAGTTATAGTAGGAATCAGTAGCAGAGTTATAGTAGGAAGCAGAGTTATAGTAGGAATCAGTAGCAGAGTTATAGTAGGAAGCAGAGTTATAGTAGGAAGCAGAGTTATAGTAGGAAGCAGTAGAATAGTTATAGTAGGAAGCAGAGTTATAGTAGGAAGCAGAGTTATAGTAGGAAGCAGTAGCAGAGTTATAGTAGGAAGCAGTAGCAGAGTTATAGTAGGAAGCAGAGATAGTAGGAAGCAGAGTTATAGTAGGAAGCAGTAGCAGAGTTATAGTAGGAAGCAGTAGCAGAGTTATAGTAGGAAGCAGAAGTAGAGATATAGTAGGAAGCAGAAGTAGAGATATAGTAGGAAGCAGAGTTATAGTAGGAAGCAGAGTTATAGTAGGAAGCAGAGTTATAGTAGGAAGCAGAGTTATAGTAGGAAGCAGTAGCAGAGTTATAGTAGGAAGCAGTAGCAGAGTTATAGTAGGAAGCAGTAGCAGAGTTATAGTAGGAAGCAGTAGCAGAGTTATCGTAGGAAGCAGAGTTATAGTAGGAAGCAGAGTTAAAGTAGGAATCAGTAGCAGAGTTATAGTAGGAATCAGTAGTAGAGTTATAGTAGGAAGCATTAGTAGAGTTATAGTAGGAAGCAGTAGTAGAGTTATAGTAGGAAGCAGAGTTATAGTAGGAATCAGTAGTAGAGTTATAGTAGGAAGCAGTAGTAGAGTTATAGTAGGAAGCAGTAGTAGAGTTATAGTAGGAAGCAGAGTTATAGTAGGAAGCAGAGTTATAGTAGGAAGCAGTAGCAGAGTTATCGTAGGAAGCAGTAGCAGAGTTATAGTAGGAATCAGAGTTAAAGTAGGAATCAGTAGTAGAGTTGGTTCCCAAGACCATTATTTTCATCAATAGTGTCCAGTGAATTCTACTAGATGAAAAGCCGAAATGAGTATGACATCCTGGCATTTAAAGCAGACAATAACAAAAACGCACATGCTATAAAATGTATTTTTTGCAAAAACACAAAAAGCCTACTACTTAGAACAGCATTATGGGTATTCAGACACAGCCGGTCTGTACTCTGAAGGCAGCTGGCCCTACCTCTTTGTCCTCTCTGACTGGTTGCAGGTCAGAGGGCAGGTCTGAGTGTCCACCAGGGGCCAATGGGAGGGCACCACTGGCACTCTTGTTGCGTGCGTGTCCCCCTCCGTGGTGGGGGCTGGCACCCCTGGACCTAGTGCCCGGGGAGAGGAGCTGAGGGTGGGCCCGGCGGTTAGGGGAAGACGGGGTGGAGGTCAGGACCATGGTCTTCAGGGCTGACACCTCCGCCTGCAGAACATCACTCTGGGGAGATACAAGAACACAAGTGGTTATAGACAGTAGTTATGGATTGTACCCCCCCCCACACACACACACCTCTCTAACCCTTAAGGATAAAGTCTTTAGTTTAAACAGGAGACATAAACAGACCTTTCCCTGAGCCTCCTTCAGCTGTTTCTCTGCTGTTGCTTGTTTCACGTTGGCTTCACGCACCATCCTGTGGGCTTCCTAGGGAAACGGCAAAAAGAAAAAGGACATAGTTAACATGCAAGATTCACACCTTTCTGAGTCCAGGTGTACTTATACCATCGCCAGTTCAGCTAGCTGTACGTTGTAGCAGGCCTCGTAGTCAGTCCTTCACTAGTTCAGCTAGCTTTAGGTTGTAGCAGGCCTCGTAGTCAGTCCTTCACTAGTTCAGCTAGCTGTAAGTTGTAGCATGCCTCGTAGTCAGTCCTTCACTAGTTCAGCTAGCTGTACGTTGTAGCAGGCCTCGTAGTCAGTCCTTCACTAGTTCAGCTAGCTGTAAGTTGTAGCAGGCCTCGTAGTCAGTCCTTCACTAGTTCAGCTAGCTTTAGGTTGTAGCAGGCCTCGTAGTCAGTCCTTCACTAGTTCAGCTAGCTGTAAGTTGTAGCATGCCTCGTAGTCAGTCCTTCACTAGTTCAGCTAGCTGTAGGTTGTAGCAGGCCTCGTAGTCAGTCCTTCACTAGTTCAGCTAGCTGTACGTTGTAGCAGGCCTCGTAGTCAGTCCTTCACTAGTTCAGCTAGCTGTACGTTGTAGCAGGCCTCGTAGTCAGTCCTTCACTAGTTCAGCTAGCTGTAGGTTGTAGCAGGCCTCGTAGTCAGTCCTTCACTAGTTCAGCTAGCTGTACGTTGTAGCAGGCCTCGTAGTCAGTCCTTCACTAGTTCAGCTAGCTGTACGTTGTAGCGGGCCTCGTAGTCAGTCCTTCACTAGTTCAGCTAGCTGTACGTTGTAGCGGGCCTCGTAGTCAGTCCTTCACTAGTTCAGCTAGCTGTAGGTTGTAGCAGGCCTCGTAGTCAGTCCTTCACTAGTTCAGCTAGCTGTACGTTGTAGCAGGCCTCGTAGTCAGTCCTTCACTAGTTCAGCTAGCTGTAAGTTGTAGCAGGCCTCGTAGTCAGTCCTTCACTAGTTCAGCTAGCTGTAAGTTGTAGCAGGCCTCGTAGTCAGTCCTTCACTAGTTCAGCTAGCTGTACATTGTAGCCGTAGTCAGTCCTTCACTAGTTCAGCTAGCTGTAGGTTGTAGCAGGCCTCGTAGTCAGTCCTTCACTAGTTCAGCTAGCTGTAGGTTGTAGCAGGCCTCGTAGTCAGTCCTTCACTAGTTCAGCTAGCTGTAGCAGGTTGTCCTTAGCAGGCCTCAGGCCTCATAGTCAGTCCTTCACTAGTTCAGCTAGCTGTACGTAGCAGGCCTCGTAGTCAGTCCTTCAGTTCAGCGTTGTAGCAGGCCTCGTAGTCAGTCCTTCACTAGTTCAGCTAGCTGTAGGTTGTAGCAGGCCTCGTAGTCAGTCCTTCACTAGTTCAGCTAGCTGTAAGTTGTAGCAGGCCTCGTAGTCAGTCCTTCACTAGTTCAGCTAGCTGTAAGTTGTAGCAGGCCTCGTAGTCAGTCCTTCACTAGTTCAGCTAGCTGTAGGTTGTAGCATGCCTCGTAGTCAGTCTTTCACTAGTTCAGCTAGCTGTAGGTTGTAGCATGCCTCGTAGTCAGTCCTTCACTAGTTCAGCTAGCTGTAGGTTGTAGCAGGCCTCGTAGTCAGACCTTCACTAGTTCAGCTAGCTGTACGTTGTAGCAGGCCTCGTAGTCAGTCCTTCACTAGTTCAGCTAGCTGTACGTTGTAGCGGGCCTCGTAGTCAAGGCTTCACTAGTTCAGCTAGCTGTAGGTTGTAGCAGGCCTCGTAGTCAGTCCTTCACTAGTTCAGCTAGCTGTACGTTGTAGCAGGCCTCGTAGTCAGTCCTTCACTAGTTCAGCTAGCTGTACGTTGTAGCAGGCCTCGTAGTCAGTCCTTCACTAGTTCAGCTAGCTGTAGGTTGTAGCAGGCCTCGTAGTCAGTCTTTCACTAGTTCAGCTAGCTGTACGTTGTAGCAGGCCTCATAGTCAGTCCTTCACTAGTTCAGCTAGCTGTAAGTTGTAGCAGGCCTCGTAGTCAGTCCTTCACTAGTTCAGCTAGCTGTAAGTTGTAGCAGGCCTCGTAGTCAGTCCTTCACTAGTTCAGCTAGCTGTACATTGTAGCAGGCCTCGTAGTCAGTCCTTCACTAGTTCAGCTAGCTGTAGGTTGTAGCAGGCCTCGTAGTCAGTCCTTCACTAGTTCAGCTAGCTGTAGGTTGTAGCAGGCCTCGTAGTCAGTCCTTCACTAGTTCAGCTAGCTGTATGTTGTAGCAGGCCTCATAGTCAGTCCTTCACTAGTTCAGCTAGCTGTAAGTTGTAGCAGGCCTCATAGTCAGTCCTTCACTAGTTCAGCTAGCTGTACGTTGTAGCAGGGCTCGTAGTCAGTCCTTCACTAGTTCAGCTAGCTGTACGTTGTAGCAGGCCTCGTAGTCAGTCCTTCACTAGTTCAGCTAGCTGTACGTTGTAGCAGGCCTCGTAGTCAGTCCTTCACTAGTTCAGCTAGCTGTAGGTTGTAGCAGGCCTCGTAGTCAGTCCTTCACTAGTTCAGCTAGCTGTAAGTTGTAGCAGGCCTCGTAGTCAGTCCTTCACTAGTTCAGCTAGCTGTAAGTTGTAGCAGGCCTCGTAGTCAAGGCTTCACTAGTTCAGCTAGCTGTAGGTTGTAGCAGGCCTCGTAGTCAGTCCTTCACTAGTTCAGCTAGCTGTACGTTGTAGCAGGCCTCATAGTCAGTCCTTCACTAATTCAGCTAGCTGTAAGTTGTAGCAGGCCTCGTAGTCAGTCCTTCACTAGTTCAGCTAGCTGTAAGTTGTAGCAGGCCTCGTAGTCAGTCCTTCACTAGTTCAGCTAGCTGTAAGTTGTAGCAGGACTCGTAGTCAGTCCTTCACTAGTTCAGCTAGCTGTAAGTTGTAGCAGGCCTCGTAGTCAGTCCTTCACTAGTTCAGCTAGCTGTAAGTTGTAGCAGGACTCGTAGTCAGTCCTTCACTAGTTCAGCTAGCTGTAAGTTGTAGCAGGCCTCGTAGTCAGTCCTTCACTAGTTCAGCTAGCTGTAAGTTGTAGCAGGACTCGTAGTCAGTCCTTCACTAGTTCTGCTAGCTGTAAGTTGTAGCAGGACTCGTAGTCAGTCCTTCACTAGTTCAGCTAGCTGTAGGTTGTAGCAGGCCTCGTAGTCAGTCCTTCACCAGTTCAGCTAGCTGTAAGTTGTAGCAGGCCTCGTAGTCAGTCTTTCACTTATTCAGCTAGCTGTAGGTTGTAGCAGGCCTCGTAGTCAGTCTTTCACTAGTTCAGCTAGCTGTAAGTTGTAGCAGGCCTCGTAGTCATTCCTTCCTACCTCAAACAGACTGGCAGTTAGCTCCTCCAGCTCCTGCTCTAGTTGATCCCGGATCTGTGACAGACGCTCGCACTCCTTATCCTTCAGCTTCAGCTCCTGGGAGGGGATAGAAGAGTTGTAGGGTAGAACTGGGTCAGAATAGAAGAGTTGTAGGGTAGAACTGGGTCAGAATAGAAGAGGTGTAGGGTAGAACTGGGTCAGAATAGAAGAGGTGTAGGGTAGAACTGGGTCAGAATAGAAGAGGTGTAGGGTAGAACTGGGTCAGAATAGAAGAGGTGTAGGGTAGAACTGGGTCAGAATAGAAGAGGTGTAGGGTAGAACTGGGTCAGAATAGAAGAGGTGAAGGGTAGAACTGGGCCAGAATAGAAGAGGTGTAGGGTAGAACTGGGCCAGAATAGAAGAGGTGTAGGGTAGAACTGGGTCAGAATAGAAGAGGTGTAGGGTAGAACTGGGTCAGAATAGAAGAGGTGTAGGGTAGAACTGGGTCAGAATAGAAGAGGTGTAGGGTAGAACTGGGTCAGAATAGAAGAGGTGTAGGGTAGAACTGGGTCAGAATAGAAGAGGTGTAGGGTAGAACTGGGTCAGAATAGAAGAGGTGTAGGGTAGAACTGGGTCAGAATAAAAGAGGTGTAGGGTAGAACTGGGTCAGAATAGAAGAGGTGTAGGGTAGAACTGGGTCAGAATAGAAGAGGTGTAGGGTAGAACTGGGTCAGAATAGAAGATGTGTAGGGTAGAACTGGGTCAGAATAGAAGAGGTGTAGGGTAGAACTGGGTCAGAATAGAAGAGGTGTAGGGTAGAACTGGGTCAGAATAGAAGAGGTGTAGGGTAGAACTGGGTCAGAATAGAAGAGGTGTAGGGTAGAACTGGGTCAGAATAGAAGAGGTGTAGGGTAGAACTGGGTCAGAATAGAAGAGGTGTAGGGTAGAACTGGGTCAGAATAGAAGAGGTGTAGGGTAGAACTGGGTCAGAATAGAAGAGGTGTAGGGTAGAACTGGGTCAGAATAAAAGAGGTGTAGGGTAGAACTGGGTCAGAATAGAAGAGGTGTAGGGTAGAACTGGGTCAGAATAGAAGGGGTGTAGGGTAGAACTGGGTCAGAATAGAAGAGGTGTAGGGTAGAACTGGGTCAGAATAGAAGAGGTGTAGGGTAGAACTGGGTCAGAATAGAAGAGGTGTAGGGTAGAACTGGGTCAGAATAGAAGAGGTGTAGGGTAGAACTGGGTCAGAATAAAAGAGGTGTAGGGTAGAACTGGGTCAGAATAGAAGAGGTGTAGGGTAGAACTGGGTCAGAATAGAAGGGGTGTAGGGTAGAACTGGGTCAGAATAGAAGGGGTGTACTGAATAACAAGATGGGCCTCAGACACCTTCTGTGCAGCATCTAGCTGCTCTCTGAGGATCTCTGATCCCTTCTCTCTGATCTCCAGGGATGAGCTCCGAAGGCGGGACACATTGTCTTCATGCTCCCTGCCCCGGGCACCCTCCAGCTGGGCAGCACGCTCCAGCCTGCTGCCCTCTCTGCCCCTGGCCTGGGTACCCTGCTCCTGGGGCCTGGTGGGCCTGGGTTCACCCTGCCCTCCACCCTCCACCCTGGGGATTGGACCTGGCTCCAGGTCTACCAACCTTTAGAAAACATCAAAAGATGAGATTTAAAAACGTGTCTGTTAAGTGCAATGGCTACATGAACATGTAAGCTAACTAGCCCCTTCAGCTGCTTGGTTGAGATAGAGAAAATTAGGTAGGGGGGGCTCCCGAGTGGCGCAGCGGTCTAAGACACTGCATCTCATCTAGCCTAGTGGTTAGAGCGTTGGACTAGTAACCGAAAGGTTGCTAGATCAAATCCCCGAGCTGACAAGGTACAAATCTGTCGTTCTGCCCCTGAACAAGGCAATTAACCCACTATTCCTAGGCCGTCATTGAACATAAGAATTTGTTGTTAACTGACTTGCCTAGTTAAATAAAAGTTTTAAATAAAAAAAATAAAAACACAATTGACCCAGCGTGGTTAGGGTTTGGCCGTCATTATAAATAAGAATTTATTTATAACTTAGATAAGTAGGTTTAAAAAAATGAATATAATACGGAATTGGTTGTCAAATAAAATGTTGTTTGTGACATGGAATACAACAGGTGTAGACTGGATGAAGCTAAATACAGGGAGAACCAGATCAATGTGGAGCTATATACAGGGAGTACCAGATCAATGTGGAACTATATACAGGGAATACCAGATCAATGTGGAACTATATACAGGGAATACCAGATCAATGTGGAACTATATACAGGGAGTACCAGATCAATGTGGAGCTATATACAGGGAGTACCAGATCAATGTGGAGCTATATACAGGGAGTACCAGATCAATGTGGAGCTATATACAGGGAGAACCAGATCAACATGGAGCTATATACAGGGAGTACCAGATCAATGTGGAGCTATATACAGGGAGTACCAGATCAACATGGAGCTATATACAGGGAGTACCAGATCAATGTGGAGCTATATACAGGGAGTACCAGATCAATGTGGAACTATATACAGGGAGTACCAGATCAATGTGGAGCTATATACAGGGAGTACCAGATCAATGTGGAGCTATATACAGGGAGAACCAGATCAATGTGGAGCTATATACAGGGAGAACCAGATCAATATGGAGCTATATACAGGGAGAACCAGATCAATGTGGAGCTATATACAGGGAGTACCAGATCAATGTGGAGCTATATACAGGGAGTACCAGTACCAGATCAATGTGGGGCTATATACAGGGAGTACCAGGTCAATGTGGAGCTATATACAGGGAGTACCAGTACCAGATCAATGTGGAGCTATATACAGGAAGTACCAGTACCAGATCAATGTGGAGCTATATACAGGAAGTACCAGTACCAGATCAATGTGGAGCTATATACAGGGAATACCAGTACCAGATCAATGTGGGGCTATATACAGGGAGTACCAGTACCAGATCAATGTGGAGCTATATACAGGGAGTACCAGTACCAGATCAATGTGGGGCTATATACAGGGAGTACCAGGTCAATGTGGAGCTATATACAGGGAGTACCAGTACCAGATCAATGTGGAGCTATATACAGGGAGTACCAGATCAATGTGGGGCTATATACAGGGAGTACCAGTACCAGATCAATGTGGAGCTATATACAGGGAGTACCAGATCAATGTGGGGCTATATACAGGGAGTACCAGTACCAGATCAATGTGGGGCTATATACAGGGAGTACCAGGACCAGATCAATGTGGGGCTATATACAGGGAGTACCAGTACCAGATCAATGTGGGGCTATATACAGGGAGTACCAGTACCAGATCAATGTGGGGCTATATACAGGGAGTACCAGTACCAGATCAATGTGGGGCTATATACAGGGAGTACCAGATCAATGTGGAGCTATATACAGGGAGTACCAGTACCAGATCAATGTGGAGCTATATACAGGGAGTACCAGTACCAGATCAATGTGGAGCTATATACAGGGAGTACCAGTACCAGATCAATGTGGAGCTATATACAGGGAGTACCGGTACCAGATCAATGTGGAGCTATATACAGGGAGTACCAGTACCAGATCAATGTGGAGCTATATACAGGGAGTACCAGTACCAGATCAATGTGGGGCTATATACAGGGAGTACCAGTACCAGATCAATGTGGAGCTATATACAGGGAATACCAGTACCAGATCAATGTGGGGCTATATACAGGGAGAACCAGTACCAGATCAATGTGGGGCTATATACAGGGAGTACAAGATCAATGTGGGGCTATATACAGGGAGTACCAGATCAATGTGGGGCTATATACAGGGAGTACCAGTACCAGATCAATGTGGGGCTATATACAGGGAGTACCAGATCAACGTGGGGCTATATACAGGGAGTACCAGATCAATGTGCAGCTATATACAGGGAGTACCAGTACCAGATCAATGTGGAGCTATATACAGGGAGTACCAGTACCAGATCAATGTGGAGCTATATACAGGGAGTACCAGTACCAGATCAATGTGCAGAGGTACTAGTTATTTGAGTGCATTCGGGAAAGTATTCAGACCCTTTCCCTTCCTCGACATTTTGTTACGTTAAAGACTTATTCTAAAATGTATTGAATAAAAACAAATCCTCATTCTACACACAATACCCCATAAACACAGATCGAAAACAGTTGTTTTGAATTTTTTGCTAATATTTTAAACAGAAATACCTTATTTATTTAAGTATTCAGACCCTTTGCTGCGAGACTCAACATTTAGCTCAGGTGCATCCTGTTTCCATTGATCATCCTTGTGGTAAATTCAATTGATTGGACATGATTTGGAAATGCACAAACCTGTCTATTTATGGTCACACAGTTGATAGTACATGTGAGCACAAACGCCAAGCCATGAGGTAGAAGGAATTATTCGCAGAGGTCCGAGACAGGATTGTGTCGAGATACAGATCTGGGGAAGGGTACCAAAACATTTCTGCAGCATTGAAGTTCCCCAAGAACACAGTGACCTCCATCATTTTCAAATGGAATAATTCCAGAGTTCCTCTATGGCGATTGGAGAACCTTCCAGAAGGACAACCATCTCTGCAGCACTCAACCAATCAGGCCTTTATGGTAGAGTGGCCAGACGGATGCCACTCCTCAGTAAAAGGCACGGGACAGACCGCTTGGAGTTTGCCAAAAAGGCACCTAAAGGAACCTGTGACCATGAGAAACAAGATGCTCTGGTCTGATGAAACCAAGATTGAACTCTTTGGCCTGAATGCCAAGCGTCACATCTGGATGAAACCTGGCACCATCTCTACGGTGAAGCATCGTGCTGGCAGCATCATGTTGTGGGACGTTTTTCAGTGGCAGGGACTGGGAGACTAGTCAGGATCGGGGGAAAGATGAACAGCGCAAAGTACAGCGAGATCCTTGATGAAAACCTGCTCCAGAGCGCTCAGGACCTCAGACTGGAGTGAAGGTTCACCTTCCAACAGGACAAAGACCCTAAGCACACAGCCAAGAAAACACAGGAGTGGCTTCGGGTCAAGTCTCTGAATGTCCTTGACTGGCCCAGGCAGAGCACGGACTTGAACCTGATCGAACATCTCTGGAGAGACCTGAAAATAGCTGTGCAGCGACGCTCAAAATCCAACCTGACAGAGCTTGAGAGGATCTGCAGGGAAGAATGGGAGAAACTCCCCCAAATACAGTTGTGCCAAGCTTGTAGCGTCAAACCCAAGAAGACTCAAGGCTGTAGTCACTGCCAAAGGTGCTTCAACAAAGTACTGAGTAAACGGTCTGAATACTTATGTAAATGTGATATTTCCGGGTTTTTGCTTTGTCATTATTGGGTATTGTGTGTAGAATAAGGCTGTAATGGTAACAAAATGTGGAAAAGGTCAAGGGGTCTGAATACTTTCAGAATGCACTGTAGACATGTACATGAAGGCAGGGTAACGTGACTAGACATCAGGATATATAATAATAATAATAATAATAGAACAAAAATAAAGATCATAGTAGCAGCAGCAGCAAATGATGAATGTGAAAGTGTGTGTGCGTGCACGTGTGTTGTCTCGATATGCGTGTGTGATGGGGGGGGGGGGTGAGGGTATCAGTGTAGTGTGCGTTTATATAGACGTGTTGTTGTGAATAGAATCAGTGCAAGAACAATTCAGATAGTCTGTGTAGCCATAATCAAACATAATCAACAACTAGATTCAGGCCCTGGACGATTGTTTTGTTTGTTTGTTTGTTTTTGATTTTTTGAGCGATGGTCAGGGTGCCTGAACCGAATTACAAATACTTTGTAGACTGCAAACTGACCGCAAGAAGCCCACACAGATATAATATTTGACTAAAGTATTAGGAAGGTGTTAATGTTTTGTACACTGTGTTAATCTCAAATTTTAATGTCACGTGCACAAGTAACAGTGAAATGCCGTTCTTGCTAACTTTAACCCCTAAAATGCAGTAATCGATAACAATGTAATACTAGGAAAAACAACAAGGTATAACAAAAACACACAAGATATACAAATAAGAAGAACACACTTAAGTAAACAGGGTCAGTCCCAGTAGCATATTTCCAATGATATTGGATCCATAGAGCTAGATATGTATAGGGGTAAGGTGACTAGGAATCAGAACATATGATATACAATATATCTCTATTATAAACTGGATGGTTCGAGCCCTGAATTGGCTGACAGCCGTCGTATATCCTGATCGTATCATAATGTGATTCATAACATGAATCCAACGTCTGCCTATTTGTGCTGATCACGTTTGTCTAGAAATACACACATCGTTATCAATGATTATGCTGAAAATATAATTGAAAACAATAACATTATAAAACATCACACCGTCGTTTAAGAACCCCAACAACATGCGAGGCTGAATTTGTCCTAATGCTATTATGTCAATCGGAACAGCACACATTCACCGGATTTCCCATTCCAGCTCTCCGCCCTTACCCTCTCACCACCCGGCTAGAAGATTCACCTCGTACCGTCGCCGTGACCCCGATGGCATCAGTTTGTTTCCATGAATTCCATAAATTGTTACAGTAACCGTTTACTTGCTGACGATATTATTCCATTTAGAAGGATGCAATCGTTTCAAAAACAATGTTACTATTAAATAATGTTGACGAAACGCAATGGGCTACAATGTTTCATCGAGATATCAAACTGGGTAAAGTTAGTCGAATGTTATTTTGTTCCTCAAGTTTTGAGTCGCTGTATACGACGTTGTTTGCGATGCGTTGTAAGATAAGTCTATACGTCTATTTTCATTCCTGCTCATTCCGATTGTAAAAAGGGACGAGATGTGTTGTCAATTTGCCGCAAGTCACATGATGACAGGCATCCTCCCGTCCCAACCCGTTTCCAGTTTAAAAAGAAACGTGACCGAATATTTCCCTAGGGTGTTGTTAGAACACATTATTGTCAAACAGAATATTCGCGTTCACCGTATATCTGATATATGACTTTTATGTGGAACAAAATTAAGATTCGTTATGGTTATATGAAGACAATCCTAAAAGCTACATGCTTGGAACCAACCTACAGCTGTGAAGGACAATAACAAATCAAACCCATAATGGTGTCTTTACCTTCCAACCTCACACCTCTCTTCTTTAGTCTCCTCTCGGTGGGAGTGATATTTGGCTCTCCCTCTCTTCTGAGCCTGCTCTAGAACACTGGGTTTACCATAGAACGTGGTGTTGGAGTATACCTGGATACCAGATCTGGCTGATACGAGAACCTCATACCCTGGATTGGTGACAGAGGCAAGGGGTGGAGAGGAGGACAGCCGGACACTGTGGAGACCCTCAAACGCATCCATGTTTTCCAGGCAGAGTCACTAATCCAACTGCAGTTTAAGGTCACTTCAGTTACTGTGAAGGTTGTGGCTTCTGTGAAAGCATGATTAAGGGAAAAGTTCTTCCTCCTTCTTCTATCTTTTACTTTATCTCTTGTGTCTGGTGTTGTAGGAGGACCCCTCACTTGAGTAGTCTGAAACACACTTTCCTTGGTTCCACATTTTCTACATGGGAAAACATAATAAAAACATTTAACATTAATATAATAAATGATAATAGATTAGAATATAATATATTATAATTGAATTTAATAGAAAATACTTTGGTGGACATTCAACCTACCGAATCAATGAGGTCCTAGGCCTAATTTTAATCAACTGACCAGTTCACTCCACTCCCATTCGGGGACTTCAACTCGCCCCTCTCCTGGCCAAATGAAACTCCACTCCCACCCGGGGACTTCAACTCGCCCCTCTCCTGGCCAAATGAAACTCCACTCCCACCCGGGGACTTCAACTCGCCCCTCTCGTGGCCAAATGAAACTCCACTCCCACCCGGGGACTTCAACTCGCCCCTCTCCTGGCCAAATGAAACTCCACTCCCACTCGGGGACTTCAACTCGCCCCTCTCGTGGCCAAATGAAACTCCACTCCCACCCGGGGACTTCAACTCGCCCCTCTCGTGGCCAAATGAAACTCCACTCCCACCCGGGGACTTCAACTCGCCCCTCTCCTGGCCAAATGAAACTCCACTCCCACCCGGGGACTTCAACTCGCCCCTCTCCTGGCCAAATGAAACTCCACTCCCACCCGGGGACTTCAACTCGCCCCTCTCCTGGCCAAATGAAACTCCACTCCCACCCGGGGACTTCAACTCGCCCCTCTCAGTGGCCAAATGAAACTCCACTCCCACCCGGGGACTTCAACTCGCCCCTCTCCTGGCCAAATGAAACTCCACTCCCGCCCGGGGACTTCAACTCGCCCCTCTCCTGGCCAAATGAAACACCACTCCCACCGGGGACTTCAACTCGCCCCTCTCCTGGCTAAATGAAACACCACTCCCACCGGGGACTTCAACTCACCCCTCTCCTGGCCAAATGAAACTCCACTCCCACCCGGGGACTTCAACTCGCCCCTCTCCTGGCCAAATGAAACTCCACTCCCACCCGGGGACTTCAACTCGCCCCTCTCCTGGCCAAATGAAACTTAATGTGTTATTTTCTTTCATATAAATATAAATATTCACACTAAACAATGGGCATACTTATCAAATTGAGTTTTTATGTCATGTAAGCCTATTCGTTTAAGATGGGTTATTTATTCAGACAAGTTTACAGATTGACTGGCTATACAGAGTATGGACTGGCTATACAGAGTATGGACTGGCTATACAGAGTATGTACTGCTCGGCAAACTTTTGACAATGGAATGCAGAAGGTAGAGCAACTCACCATGTATTGTCCAAACTTGGTAATCAATTAATGGCAAAATACTGTACAAAATACTGAAAATGTTCTTAATCTTAGTAACACTGCAACTTTCATTCGACCGAAAGTTGCAGTGGACAGAAAAAAACAGCACAGTCCGAAGTTCACCCTCCTGTTCAGTTCGTGTCATTGTTCTCTTCATCCACAGTGAACCGGTTAATATTACTAACACCTCACGCGTCCTGCTGACCTGCAATGCGCATTGCTACCCCCAGGTGGCGATGGAGCGGTTTGAATCACAATTACACTACACAACCAAAAGTATGTGGACACCTGCTCGTCAACATCTCGTATCAAAATCATGGGCATTAATATGGAGTTGGACCCCCCCCCTTTGCTGCTATAACAGCCTCCACTATTATGGGAAGGCTTTCCACTAGATGTGGGAACATTGCTGTGGGGACTTGCTTCCACTCAGCCAAAAGGGCATTAGTAAAATCGGGCACTGATGTTGGGCGAATAGGCCTGGCTCGCAGTCGCCATTCCAGTTCATCCCAAAGGCGTTCGATGGGGTTGAGGTCAGGGGGGGGGGGGGGGGGGGGGTGGCATTGTCGTGCTGAAACAGGAAAGGGCCTTCCCCAAACTGTTGCCACAAAGTTGGAAGCACAGAATTGTCTAGAATGTCATTGTATGCTGTAACATTAATATTTCCCTTCACTGGAACTAATGGGTCAAGCCCAAACCATGAAAAACAGCCCCAGATCATTATTCCTCCTCCACCAAACTTTACAGTTGGCACTATCCATTGGGGCATCCTTTCATCTCCTTTCGGGGGTCTACGAGCCCCCATTCTCCTTTCGGAGGTCTACGAGTCCCCCATTCTCCTTTCGGAGGTCTACGAGTCCCTCATTCTCATTCGGAGATCTACGAGTCCCCCATTCTCCTTTCGGAGATCTACGAGTCCCTCATTCTCCTTTCGGAGGTCTACGAGTCCCTCATTCTCCTTTCGGAGGTCTACGAGTCCCTCATTCTCCTTTCGGAGGTCTACGAGTCCCTCATTCTCCTTTCGGAGGTCTACGAGTCCCTCATTCTCATTCCGAGATCTACGAGTCCCTCATTCTCATTCGGAGATCTACGAGTCCTCATTCTCCTTTCGGAGATCTACGAGTCCCTCATTCTCATTCGGAGATCTACGAGTCCCTCTCCTTTCCTCTCCAACATGCTCTACCAACACTGGCAACACCCCTTCCCTTAACAGACAGTGAGTATATCAAATACAATCAATCTGATCAATCATTGTATAATTTGTATTCAATAGGGTATAACTAAAGGGAAGTGAATACATATTCGACTGAGTTATTCATCTCTCTGTAATGTGTGTGTGATACACAGTGAGTATATTGTAGATATGATATACAATCAATCTATGAAGATGTAGATACATGGATGTGAATATTATGATCTCGATTGAGTTGGAAAGCTTCAGTCTGGGCGTGTCTGATTTATTGTGGATAGCTCCGTATGTGATGCCGAGTGTCTACGAAATGACTCTGTTTACTACCACATTCTACTTCCTCTCTTTGCCCTTCTGCTGAACTTCACCTTTAAATAGCACCATGTCTCCAGATAGTGGATCCATGAGATGATACCTGTAAGAATCCCCTCTCCTGTTAGTTCGTGTTTCAGTAGATGCGTGACCTCATATGATGTCAGTGTTTTGGAGATCAATCAACCAACCAGTCAACCAGCCATCCAGTCAGCCAGCTAGCCGGCCAGTCAACCAACCAGCCAGCCAGTCAACCAACCTGCCAGCCAGCCAACCAACCAGTCAGTCAGCCAGCCAGCGATGACGGTAACGTACTCTTGGAGGGTTGCTGACGCTGGGATAGGGTCCTTCTCTCATCTGCTCCTCCAATGGAAGGGGAGCATCTACAAGCTGCTGTGGAGAGAACTGATCATCTTCACTACACTGCTCCTTCAGCGGGTAGGTAGCCTAGTGGGGGTAGGCCGTACCAGTAAAACGTGAGCCTATCACAATTAATAAAAACATGCCCCCAAAAACTAATGGCTAATAATCCCATTATTTAACAATACTGCGGGTCAGCTGCATAAAACATGTGCATATTGACTGCAAACCGGGTGATATAAGCTCCAAAATTTGCATTGTGGTTTGAGGAGAACACTTTTTTTTCAAGGCAGAGATGAGTGGCCGATATCGTGGACAACAGTGCATGCACCAATTCAGGCTACAGGTGTAGGCCTCGCTGACAATGGCAGAATTTCATTACACAATATGTGGTTTGTAATGGATGTCTCTTCCATTCATCCAATGTGCGGATGCACTGTTGGGGTTTGGATGCTGAAATAATTTGAGTGAACGAAGGTGTGCGTGTAGCCTACAGGAAGTAGGAAGCTAAGCTTTCCCTAAAGTAAATTCAATTGGCAAAATTATATAGCCTAATTAGCTTACTCCTGTCTATACATAAATACAAAATAGGCTGCAGCATGATTTGGCCACAGAGGATTATTAGTCTTGTAAAAAATAAAAACGGTATTGTTTTAAATGGCAGAGCCTACAGTCAGGAAGTGCAGCGCACAGTGCAAACACCAAATTGTTATGGTTGTGTCTGCCAGTGAAAAGCAGAGGCCCAGACAGGCATATTGTAAAATGGCTATTGCTGTAAGGAGATTACAATAGACTCCATTCTTTCTTTTAAATGATTGAATTTCTTAACTTAATTGAGAAAACAGTAGCCCATTTTATTGGGCACCAGCGGAGAACATTGAAACTTTATTTAACTAGGCAAGTCGGCTATATCCCGGTGAGTGTGCATATTCACTGTCTTTTATCAGTGCCACTATTTTCTTGTTTTTGGACAATAAGACAAAAAAAAAAGTAGGGTGGTTGGATGTATAACCTGAAATGTCTAAGCAAGCCAACGGTTGCGAGTTTGAATCTCATCAGGGTACAACTTTAGCATTTGAGCCAATTAGCAACTTTTCAACTAATTACTACTGTTGAGCTACTTTGCAACTATTCAGCATGTTAGCTAACCTCTTCACCTTTAACCGTCCTCCTAAACTTAACCCTAACCACTAGCCTAGCTAACTGGCCACCTAGCTAGAATTTGTAAAATACCATACGTTTTGCAAATTCGTAACATATTGTCAATTTAGCAAATGTGTAATATAGTGTACATTATTCAAATTACGTAACATATATCAACAAATGAATATATAGCATACATGCATTTACATATGGATTATTACAAAATGCTCCGAGACCAGGTTGCGTTGACTGCATAGTTGTTTCTATGGATAAACCATCCGTTACAAGTCAGAATACCTTTCAAAATAAAAGTCCTCCACACTGGCACGTCCAAAAAGCGTGTTTTGTATTGGTCCAGCGGTCGCCCCTCCATATTCATAAATAAAAAACGGAATGTAGAGGTCAGCATACTAGCAAAAGTCAATAGATTCATATCTTCACAATGATGCTCGTTAAAGAGTAGACTGGGTATGAAAATGTAAGGTGATTACATCTATAGTCGCATGCGTGAGATTTAAAAAAAAATCTGTGCAGAAAAATGTACAGTATTTAGTTTTTAGTCAGCCACCAATTGTGCAAGTTCTCCCACTTAAAAAATGAGGCCTGTAATTTTCATCATAGGTACACTTCAACTATGACAGACAAAATATCCAGGAAATCACATTGTAGGATTTTTTATGCATTTATTTGCAAATTATGGTGGAAAATAAGTATTTTAAAATCTGTGCAGAAAAATATATATAAATTGCAGAATAATTGTATATTAAACTTGTCAGCTTGTAATCCTAAAACCTGAAAATTGGTTAATCTTGTTTCGTTCGGCCATTCCTATGGCGGAAATTAATGGTTATTTAAAAAAAAAAAAATAATGAATGGAGTTTTGGGATAAACACACAAAACTAGGTCTGCGGTTAACAGACTTTAGGACTATATATTTAGGTCTTTATACGTTTTGTTCTATGAGATACTATCAGTTATTAACATGACCTTTATGAATTATGAAGCCTTTGTGTGGCTTGTTTTGATGACATAAAATCTTCAAAATTCACACAAAAAAAGTGACATTAGCTGATGACTATTATCTCATAGAACAAAACCGATAAGATCTCCTAAACCTGTGTTGACCCGCAGACTTTATATAGTGTGTTTATCCAAAATAATAATAATAATTTCCCCATAGGCTTTGGCCCACAAGCCATGGCAGAGTTCGCCCTTCGATTGCAAATTTTAAATTAGATTACAAGACTATTCAGCATAACGTTTGTGGTTAGTTGAGACACCAGCAGGGTTTAAAGCAACAACAAACAATATCCCATGGCTGAAACTTAACTTGGACTTAACTTCCCCTTTAATGGAAAAAGTCATGCCTTTAAGTAAAGAGGAACATTTTGTACACGTATTAAAAATGGGAGGGTCCTCCCCAGTGTACCCGGTGTGAAAGGACACCGTGCTTCTACACCTGCATTGCTTGCTGTTTGGGGGTTTTTAGGCTGGGTTTCTGTACAGCACTTTGAGATATCAGCTGATGTATGAAGGGCTTTATAAATAAAATAAAAAATAAACAACAATACAAAACAACAAACAAAAATAAATTTGATTTGATTTGTGAAAAGGCTAGCGGCTTTTTTGGAACGATGGGTAACGATGCTTCGTGGGTGACTGCTGTGTGTGTGCAGAGGGTCCCTGGTTCGAGCCCGGGTAGGGGCGAGGTGACAGACTAAAGTTATACTGTTGCACCAGGTCAATTTTTATGTAGAAGACTGAGAACATTTTAAAATCAGATGTTATTGGTCACATACACATTGTTAGCAGATGTTATTGCGAGTTTAGAGAAATGCTTGTGCTTCTAGATCCGACAGTGAAGTAATATCTAACAGAAAATATCTAACAATTTCACAACAAAACCGAATATCTAACAAATTCCATAACAAAACCTAATATCTAACAAATTCCATAACAAAACCTAATATCTAACAATCTAGTAAAGGAATGAGAATTATATACAGTTGAAGTAGGAAGTTTACATACACTTAGGTTGGAGTCATTATAACTCGTTTTTCAACCACTCCACATATTTCCTGTTAACAAAACTATAGTTTTGGCAAGTTGGTTCTGACATTTACTTATTAGTGCTTATTCTGTTTCATTTAAGTTGTTTCATTTGTCTGGAAGCGACGATGTCCGCGACGGGGCTGGTTCTCTCTTTATAAATCAGTGATTGTCTGTAGATCCTGCCACATACGTCTTGTGTTTGGGCCGTTGAATTGCGACATTTTACTCCGAAAATGTATGAAAATTAATAAGTGCTGACACTAAAATATACATTTCAAGAAATGGGTCCATTAACATATTGGTAAAAATATGAATGCATGCATGGTCCATATTATCAGATGTGCTACATCATATGGGCCAAATATATCAATATCACCTGTAGCCCAACTGATGCAGCATTGTGGCTATAAATAAATTAGGCTGAAGCATGGGGTTGGCTTCATTTACCCCATTAGACATCCTGATTGTTAATAATATTGTAAATATATAATTACTACTACAAAAAGGATGTCATTGCCAAAAATGAACATGGAGACTAGGGGGAACATTGCCAAAAATGAACATGGAGACTAGGGGGAACATTGCCAAAAATGAACATGGACACTAGGGGGAACATTGCCAAAAATGAACATGGACACTAGGGGGAACATTGCCAAAAATGAACATGGAGACTAGGGGGAACATTGCCAAAAATGAACATGGAGACTAGGGGGAACATTGCCAAAAATGAACATGGAGACTAGGGGGAACATTGCCAAAAATGAACATGGGGGTACATTGCCAAAAATGAACATGGAGAGACTGCCAAAAATGAACATGGAGACTAGGGGGTACATTGCCAAAAATGAACATGGGGGTACATTGCCAAAAATGAACATGGAGACTAGGGGGTACATTGCCAAAAATGAACATGGAGACTAGGGGGTACATTGCCAAAAATGAACATGGAGGCTACGGGGTAACTGAACATTGCCAAAATGAACATGGAGACTAGGGGGAATGGAGAAGTGTGAGCAACAAAATCAAGCAGTTCAGATCAACAGAGAAAATGATTTGGTAGTATACAGTGCCTTGCGAAAGTATTCAGCCCCCTTGAACTTTGCGACCTTTTGCCACATTTCAGGCTTCAAACATAACGATATAAAACTATTTTTTTTGTGAAGAATCAACAAGTGGGACACAATCATGAAGTGGAACGACATTTATTGGATATTTCAAACTTTTTTAACAAATCAAAAACTGAAAAATTGGGCGTGCAAAATTATTCAGCCCCCTTAAGTTAATACTTTGTAGCGCCACCTTTTGCTGGGATTACAGCTGTAAGTCGCTTGGGGTATGTCTATCAGTTTTGCACATCGAGAGACTGAAATGTTTTCCCATTCCTCCATGCAAAACAGCTCGAGCTCAGTGAGGTTGGATGGAGAGCATTTGTGAACAGCAGTTTTCAGTTCTTTCCACAGATTCTCGATTGGATTCAGGTCTGGACTTTGACTTGGCCATTCTAACACCTGGATATGTTTATTTTTGAACCATTCCATTGTAGATTTTGCTTTATGTTTTGGATCATTGTCTTGTTGGAAGACAAATCTCCGTCCCAGTCTCAGGTCTTTTGCAGACTCCATCAGGTTTTCTTCCAGAATGGTCCTGTATTTGGCTCCATCCATCTTCCCATCAATTTTAACCATCTTCCCTGTCCCTGCTGAAGAAAAGCAGGCCCAAACCATGATGCTGCCACCACCATGTTTGACAGTGGGGATGGTGTGTTCAGGGTGATGCGCTGTGTTGCTTTTATGCCAAACATAACGTTTTGCATTGTTGCCAAAAAGTTCAATTTTGGTTTCATCTGACCAGAGCACCTTCTTCCACATGTTTGGTGTGTCTCCCAGGTGGCTTGTGGCAAACTTTAAACAACACTTTTTATGGATATCTTTAAGAAATGGCTTTCTTCTTGCCACTCTTCCATAAAGGCCAGATTTGTGCAATATACGACTGATTGTTGTCCTATGGACAGAGTCTCCCACCTCAGCTGTAGATCTCTGCAGTTCATCCAGAGTGATCATGGGCCTCTTGGCTGCATCTCTGATCAGTCTTCTCCTTGTATGAGCTGAAAGTTTAGAGGGACAGCCAGGTCTTGGTAGATTTGCAGTGGTCTGATACTCCTTCCATTTCAATATTATCGCTTGCACAGTGCTCCTTGGGATGTTTAAAGCTTGGGAAATCTTTTTGTATCCAAATCCGGCTTTAAACTTCTTCACAACAGTATCTCGGACCTGCCTGGTGTGTTCCTTGTTCTTCATGATGCTCTCTGCGCTTTTAACGGACCTCTGAGACTATCACAGTGCAGGTGCATTTATACGGAGACTTGATTACACACAGGTGGATTGTATTTATCATCATTAGTCATTTAGGTCAACATTGGATCATTCAGAGATCCTCACTGAACTTCTGGAGAGAGTTTGCTGCACTGAAAGTAAAGGGGCTGAATCATTTTGCACGCCCAATTTTTCAGTTTTTGATTTGTTAAAAAAGTTTGAAATATCCAATAAATGTCGTTCCACTTCATGATTGTGTCCCACTTATTGGTGATTCTTCACAAAAAAATACAGTTTTATATCTTTATGTTTGAAGCCTGAAATGTGGCAAAAGGTCGCAAAGTTCAAGGGGGCCGAATACTTTCGCAAGGCACTGTATTATATTTAGTCTGTATTAGACTGACATCTCCAAACCAAACTGTTATTGAAGATCTACACTTCTTCAGAATCCAGATATGATGGAAATCCATCCATTTCTGAAGGTGAGTAACAATATATAAATATATATAAATAAATAAATAAATAAATAAATATATTATATATTTTTTTATATTATATTATATTATATTTTTATATTATGTATATATTTTTATATTATATACATTATATTTATATTATATTATGTATATATTTTTATATTATATATATATATATTTATATTTTTTTATATTATGTATATATTTTTATATTATATATTTATATTTATATTATGTATATATTTTTATATATTATGTATATTTTTTATATTATATTATGTATATATTTTTATATCATATTATGTATATATTTTTACATTATA
Source organism: Oncorhynchus nerka (assembly GCF_034236695.1). Lineage (NCBI taxonomy): Eukaryota > Metazoa > Chordata > Actinopteri > Salmoniformes > Salmonidae > Oncorhynchus > Oncorhynchus nerka. Next base: position 8,368,013 of record NC_088412.1, on the reverse strand, counting down.
TACATTATATTTATATTATATACATTATATTTATATTATATATATATCTTTATATTATGTATATATTTTTATATTATATTATGTATATATTTTTATATTATATTATATATATTTTTTTATATTATATTATATATATTTTTTTACCTCCCAGTCCCTTTTGTTACTGGTTGTACAGTTTGGAAGACGGTAGCCGGCCCCTTCTCAAGTTTGTCACAGTTCCACAGGATATCCCTCCATGTGAACAACGTAAAATGACCATCTTCAGAAGCGTGGACATGTTCTACTCATTTTATTCAAGAGAATTTTTGAAATGTATACAACATTTATTTTAAAAAAAAAAATATATATATATATATTTAAAAAATGGTTTGCTACATTTCTTGCACTTATCTGCAGTCACTTCAGGTGTCCGTCAACCAGAGGGTTCTATAATATAACACATGCAAAAGAACAAAACGTAACAAAAAATACAATATAAAACCCATTCTATCCCAGTTCCCAGTGTTTAAATGGGCAGAGCCTCCATTTTAGGAGGAGAGTACCAGATACCAGAACTGGTACGTTTGAGGTAGCGAGGTTTGTTCTTGTAGAAGATGTGGTTCAACATTGGAGGTTCAATCTCTCCATAGTGACAGTCCACGTCCGTTGGGTTGAAATATTGCCTCTTCATGGACTGTTTCAGCTGGTCGCCTAGAGAAGAGTACAGGTTTGCTTTAATAATATATGTTATAACTGAGTTTTCTGGACCCCTCTTCCCTTTTCTAAAAAAGGTCTCAGCTCTACTCCCAGAGAACACGTTACTCTAACCAATGGGGCTTGTTTAATAAAAGAAAAAAGGTAGATTAAAGCTGAATCAATGTCTACAAGATCACATAGTGATAGTATTGTACATAACAGAAACCAATGTAATAGTGTAACGGATGTGAAATGGCTAGCTAGTTAGCGGTGGTGCGCGCTAATAGCGTTTCAAATTGGTGACGTCACTCGCTCGGAGACCTTGAAATAGTGGTTCCCCTTTGATCTGCAAGGGCCGCGGCTTTTGTGGAGCGATGGGTAACGATGCTTCGTGGGGTGACTGTTGTTGATGTGTGCAGAGGTTTGCGCCCGGGTAGGGGCGAGGGGACGGATTAAAGTTATACTGTTACAATAGCGTAGTTTGTTACTGTAAGAAAAAGAAAAAAAACACCACTTCATTTCCTATAAGAGTTTAGGATGATTGCGTGCTTCTACGACACCAGCATTGCTTGCTGTTTGGGGGTTTCTGTACAACACTTTGTGACATCAGCTTGCTGTTTGGGGGTTTCTGTACAACACTTTGTGACATCAGCTTGCTGTTTGGGGGTTTCTGTACAACACTTTGTGACATCAGCTTGCTGTTTTGGTTTTTTTTAGGCTGGGTTTCTGTACAGCACTTTGTGACATCAGATGATGTAAGAAGGGCTTTATAAATACATGTAATTGATTGTGTGAAGTACCCGTTTGAGAGAAATGCGACCAAACCCAACAGCGTGAGCCACTAGGCAAAACATGTCCTTTCATTTAAACCACACACAGGTATGCTACAGTTGATTAACACCACCTGCTCTGCAAGTCCCTCTCTGTGCCAAAGTCCCTCTCTGTGCCAAAGTCCCTCTCTGTGCCAAAGTCCCTCTCTGTGCCAAAGTCCCTCTCTGTGCCAAAGTCCCTCTCTGTGCCAAAGTCCCTCTCTGTGCCAAAGTCCCTCTCTGTGCCAAAGTCCCTCTCTGTGCCAAAGTCCCTCTCTGTGCCAAAGTCCCTCTCTGTGCCCAATGTGAAACACTGTACACATAAGAGCTAAATGCATATTCCCATAAAAACTGAGCTCAAAATGTTTGGCATTCAGATGCAGCATGGACGTTTCACTGGTAAAACTAACGATTCTCATTCACAAAATGACAATGAGAAATGTGAAGGGAGGGCGAAAATAGTTTTTTTTTGGGGGGGGCCTTGCGGTAAAGAAATACATGCACAGAACATGATACGGCTCATTCCAGCTGGATCCAAGGGGAGTGGAACAGACGGTCACCTATGGATCCACAGCCTGTGTTATAACTCGAGGTAAGTTACCCAACATCACGTTTAAAAGTAGACTTAGCAATATGCCATAATACAGTGGGGACAATTCCTGCTTATAGAAAACAAGAATTCAAATTTACCCAAGACGGCCACTATTGGTTCTTCCCAATATGACCCTGGCTTGATGTGGAAATGGCTCATTTTAGAATCAAGAGACTTAAAAAAATATATATATATATATATATTTTTTTCACCAAGAATCCTCACCGATTATGTTGTAATTTATACCAATTATATTATATTGCAGTTTTAACTGTCTTTGGAGAGCAGTCAAATTAAAATATAGAGTTTCTCCTCAACATACCCTTGGCCCATTTGGGAATGGGTTTCCTTGGTTTTAACTGTCTTTGGGGGGCAGTAAAATAAAAATATAGAGTTTCTCCTCAACCTACCCTTGGCCCATTTGGGAATGTGTTTCCTTGGTGCCGACTCATCATCAGTAGAGTCCTCACTGTTCTGATCCATCCCATAGTCCTCGGGGTTGGTGTTGAGAACAACGGGCTTGTCGCCCCCCTTAGGACTGATCTCATACGACTGGGGCGACTGCTTGATATCTGCAGTGACGTTGATTAATCCTCCCTTCCCTACGGGCGTCTTCGTCGTGGGCCATGGGAGAACAAGAAGGTATATTATGGATACATTTTCTATTCAAAATTATTATTATGCCCCAATTAAACAAACGAGGCTCTATGCAGACCGACTAAACAAAGGAGGCTCTATGCAGACCGACTAAACAAAGGAGGCTCTATGCAGACCGACTAAACAAACGAGGCTCTATGCAGACCGACTAAACAAACGAGGCTCTGTGCAGACCGACTAAACAAACGAGGCTCTGTGCAGACCGACTAAACAAACGAGGCTCTGTGCAGACCGACTAAACAAACGAGGCTCTGTGCAGACCGACTAAACAAACGAGGCTCTATGCAGACCGACTAAACAAACGAGGCTCTATGCAGACCGACTAAACAAACGAGGCTCTATGCAGACCGACTAAACAAAGGAGGCTCTATGCAGACCGACTAAACAAACGAGGCTCTATGCAGACCGACTAAACAAACGAGGCTCTATGCAGACCGACTAAACAAACGAGGCTCTGTGCAGACCGACTAAACAAACGAGGCTCTATGCAGACCGACTAAACAAACGAGGCTCTGTGCAGACCGACTAAACAAACGAGGCTCTATGCAGATCGACTAAACAAAGGCTCTATGCCTTTCTCAGAAGTAGAGCTAGCTCTAGATGTTATCCAGTGACCTTTCCACATCAGTTACCCCCTTAGTCTCCTCACCTGAACTTCAGCAGTCAGGTGACTCTTGGCAGCCTCCGTTTCTGTCCGTCTGGCTGCTTCTCTGTGTCTCTCCTCCTCCGCTTGCCTCTGCTGTTCCTCCTGGTGGGTAAAACATAAAACTATTTACTAAATAATACATTTTTAAAAGCTACATACACCGAGTATACAAAACATGAACACCTGCTCTTTCCATGACAGACTGACCAGGTGAGACCAGGTGAGACCAGGTGAAAGCTACATACTTCTCGAGTATACAAAACTCCGAACACCTGCTCTTTCCATGACAGACTGACCAGGTGAGACCAGGTAAAAAGCTACATACACAGAGTATACAAAACATGAACACCTGCTCTTTCCATGACAGACTGAGACCAGGTGAGACCAGGTGAAAGCTACATACACCGAGTATACAAAACATGAACACCTGCTCTTTCCATGACAGACTGACCAGGTGAGACCAGGTGAAAGCTACATACACCGAGTATACAAAACATGAACACCTGCTCTTTCCATGACAGACTGACCAGGTGAGACCAGGTGAAAGCTACATACACCGAGTATACAAAACATGAACACCTGCTCTTTCCATGACAGACTGACCAGGTGAGACCAGGTGAGACCAGGTGAAAGCTACATACACCGAGTATACAAAACATGAACACCTGCTCTTTCCATGACAGACTGACCAGGTGAGACCAGGTGAAAGCTACATACACCGAGTATACAAAACATGAACACCTGCTCTTTCCATGACAGACTGACCAGGTGAGACCAGGTGAAAGCTACATACACCGAGTATACAAAACATGAACACCTGCTCTTTCCATGACAGACTGACCAGGTGAGACCAGGTGAGACCAGGTGAAAGCTACATACACCGAGTATACAAAACATGAACACCTGCTCTTTCCATGACAGACTGACCAGGTGAGACCAGGTGAAAGCTACATACACCAGTATACAAAACATGAACACCTGCTCTTTCCATGACAGACTGACCAGGTGAGACCAGGTGAAAGCTACATACACCGAGTATACAAAACATGAACACCTGCTCTTTCCATGACAGACTGACCAGGTGAGACCAGGTGAAAGCTACATACACCGAGTATACAAAACATGAACACCTGCTCTTTCCATGACAGACTGACCAGGTGAGACCAGGTGAAAGCTACATACACCGAGTATACAAAACATGAACACCTGCTCTTTCCATGACAGACTGACCAGGTGAGACCAGGTGAAAGCTACATACACCGAGTATACAAAACATGAACACCTGCTCTTTCCATGACAGACTGACCAGGTGAGACCAGGTGAGACCAGGTGAAAGCTACATACACCGAGTATACAAAACATGAACACCTGCTCTTTCCATGACAGACTGACCAGGTGAGACCAGGTGAGACCAGGTGAAAGCTACATACACCGAGTATACAAAACATGAACACCTGCTCTTTCCATGACAGACTGACCAGGTGAGACCAGGTGAAAGCTACATACACCGAGTATACAAAACATGAACACCTGCTCTTTCCATGACAGAGACCTGACCAGGTGAGACCAGGTGAGACCAGGTGAAAGCTACATACACCGAGTATACAAAACATGAACACCTGCTCTTTCCATGACAGACTGACCAGGTGAGACCAGGTGAAAGCTACATACACCGAGTATACAAAACATGAACACCTGCTCTTTCCATGACAGACTGACCAGGTGAGACCAGGTGAAAGCTACATACACCGAGTATACAAAACATGAACACCTGCTCTTTCCATGACAGACTGACCAGGTGAGACCAGGTGAAAGCTACATACACCGAGTATACAAAACATGAACACCTGCTCTTTCCATGACAGACTGACCAGGTGAGACCAGGTGAAAGCTACATACACCGAGTATACAAAACATGAACACCTGCTCTTTCCATGACAGACTGACCAGGTGAGACCAGGTGAAAGCTACATACACCGAGTATACAAAACATGAACACCTGCTCTTTCCATGACAGACTGACCAGGTGAGACCAGGTGAAAGCTACATACACCGAGTATACAAAACATGAACACCTGCTCTTTCCATGACAGACTGACCAGGTGAGACCAGGTGAAAGCTACATACACCGAGTATACAAAACATGAACACCTGCTCTTTCCATGACAGACTGACCAGGTGAGACCAGGTGAAAGCTACATACACCGAGTATACAAAACATGAACACCTGCTCTTTCCATGACAGACTGACCAGGTGAGACCAGGTGAAAGCTACATACACCGAGTATACAAAACATGAACACCTGCTCTTTCCATGACAGACTGACCAGGTGAGACCAGGTGAAAGCTACATACACCGAGTATACAAAACATGAACACCTGCTCTTTCCATGACAGACTGACCAGGTGAGACCAGGTGAGACCAGGTGAAAGCTCTGATCCCTTATTTGATGTCACTTGTTAAATCCAAATCAGTGTAGATGAAGGGCAGGAGACGGGTTAATGAAAGATTTGAAAGTCATGAGACAATTGAGACATGGATTGTGTTCGTGTGCCATTCAGAGTGAACGGGCAAAACAAAACATGTAAGTGCCTCTGAACGGGTATGGTAGTAGGTGGTAGTAGGTGGTAGTAGGTGGCAGTAGGTAACAGGTGCACCGGTTGGTGTCAAGAACTGCAACGCTTCTGGGGTTTTTCATGCTCAACCGTTTCCCGTGTGTATCAAGAATGGTCCACCACCCAAAGGACATCCAGCCAACTGTGGGAAGCATTGGAGTCAACATGGGCCAGCATCCCTTGTAGAGTCCACATGGGCCAGCATCCCTGTGGAATGCTGACACCTTGTAGAGTCAACATGGGCCAGCATCCCTGTGGAATGCTTTCGACACCTTGTAGAGTCAACATGGGCCAGCATCCCTGTAGAAGGCTTGACACCTTGTAGAGTCAACATGGGCCAGCATCCCTGTAGAAGGCTTGACACCTTGTAGAGTCCATGTCCTGACGAACTGAGTCTGTTCTTAGGGCAAAAGGGGTTGCAACTCGATATCAGTCAGTGTAGATGAAGCAGAGGAGACGGGCTAAATAAGGATTTTTAAGCCTTGAGACAATTGAGAAAAGGTGTTCTTAATGTTTGGTATACTCAGTGTAGGTTTTGGTTGATTGAGTCAAACGCACAGGGTCCAGTTCATTGGGGTATATCGTAGCAAAATGTTTCACAACAGAAAACAAAAAGTTTATTCTTGGACAAATCCAGGTGGTCCCCTCCTAGGGTTGCACATTTTGGGGAATATTCAGAGGTGGAAACATTCCGTGGGAATTAACAGAAATATATGCAATATTAATACCATTTAAATGTAGATGTTTTTTACATTGGATATACAGTGCCTTGCAAAAGTATTCGGCCCCCTTGAACTTTGCGACCTTTTGCCACATTTCAGGCTTCAAACATAAAGATATAAAACTGTATTTTTTTGTGAAGAATCAACAAGTGGGACACAATCATGAAGTGGAACGACATTTATTGGATATTTCAAACTTTTTTAACAAATCAAAAACTGAAAAATTGGGCGTGCAAAATTATTCAGCCCCCTTAAGTTAATACTTTGTAGCGCCACCTTTTGCTGCGATTACAGCTGTAAGTCGCTTGGGGTATGTCTCTATCAGTTTTGCACATCGAGAGACTGAATTTTTTTCCCATTCCTCCTTGCAAAACAGCTCGAGCTCAATGAGGTTGGATGGAGAGCATTTGTGAACAGGAAATTTAAATCGGAAAGTTTCCAACCCTAGTCGGTTCCCCTAAAGCATGACTTACCCTCCTCCTCCTCTCCTCCTCTCTCTTCTCTTTCCTCTCTCTCTCTCTGGCAGCTCTGTCCACTTCTCTCTGAAGAGCAAAGGTCTGTTCCCTCTTTACTCGATCCCTGAAACACACCATTTTCAGTAACAGCCTTCTGTCTCCACAACAGAAATAACATTCCTGCCATTTCATTTTTTTAAATTATATACAATGAGTAAAAATATCAACACAACACGTAAAGTGTTTCACGAGTTGAATTATAAAATGCCTGAAATTTTCCAAGAGCACAAAAAGCTTATTTCTCTCAAATGTTGTGCACAAATGTGTTTACATCCCTGTTACTGAGCATTTCTCCTTTACCAAGATAATCCATCCACCTGACAGGTTTGGCATATCAAGAAGCCGAATAACCATGATAATTACACAGGTGCACCTTGTGCTGGGGACATTAAAAGGCCATTAAATGCCAGATGTCTCAAGTTGAGGGAATGTGCAGTTGGCACGCTGACTGCAGCAACGTCCACCAGAGCTGTTGCCAGAGAATTTAATGTTCATTTCTCTCCCATAAGCAGAGTTACAATGTAATTTTTGAGAATTTGTCAGTACGTCCAACCGGCCTCACAACTGAAGACCACGTGTAACCACACCATCCCAGGACCTTTACATTCGGCTTCTTCACCTGTGGGATCGTCTGAGACCAGCCACCCGGACAGCTGATGAAACTGTGGGTTTGCACAGCCAAAGAATTTCTACACAAACTGTCAGAAACTGTCTCAGGGAAGCTCATCTGTGCTCGTCAACCTCACCAGGTTCTTGACCATTCCACAGGCCACAATCAACTCTATGTGAAGGCGATGTGTCACGCTGCATTTTATTTTACCAGGGAAGTTGACTGAGAACACGTTCTCATTTACAGCAATGACCTGGGGAATAGTTACAGGGGAGAGGAGGGGGATGAATGAGCCAATTAGAAGCTGGGGATGATTAGGTGGCCATGATGACCATGAGGAAAATGGTGGTCATACCAGATACTTACTGGTTCTGATCCACCCCCCTAATTAAAAAATAATAAAATAAAACATACCAACATATCTGTATTCCCAGTCATGTGAAATCCACAGATTAGGACCTAATTAATTTCATTTAATAGACCGATTACCTTTTATGAACTGTAACTCAGGTTAAATCTTTGAAATGGTTGCATGTTGCGTTTAATATTATTTGTGTAGTTCGCTATGGGGAAATGTACCTTTCAGCAGCATCTCCTCTCTCGCTCTCCTGCTCTTCCTCCATTGCTAGTCGGGCCTCAGCCATCTTGCGAGTCCTCTCCTGCTCTTCCTCCATTGCTAGTCGGGCCTCAGCCATCTTGCGAGTCCTCTCCTGTTCTTCCTCCATTGCTAGTCGGGCCTCAGCCATCTTGCGAGTCCTCTCCTGTTCTTCCTCCATTGCTAGTCGGGCCTCAGCCATCTTGCGAGTCCTCTCCTGTTCTTCCTCCATTGCTAGTCGGGCCTCAGCCATCTTGCGAGTCCTCTCCTGTTCTTTCTCCATTGCTAGTCGGGCCTCAGCCATCTTGAGAGTCCTCTCCTGTTCTTTCTCCATTGCTAGTCGGGCCTCAGCCATCTTGAGAGTCCTCTCCTGTTCTTTCTCCATTGCTAGTCGGGCCTCAGCCATCTTGAGAGTCCTCTCCTGTTCTTTCTCCATTGCTAGTCGGGCCTCAGCCATCTTGAGAGTCCTCTCCTGTTCTTTCTCCATTGCTAGTCGGGCCTCAGCCATCTTGCGAGTCCTCTCCTGTTCTTCTTCTGCTCTCCTCTTAGTCTGCAACTCCTGGTGACGCTTCTTCTCCTCCTCCTCCTGGGGGGGGGAACAAGGGTTACATCCACAACCCACTCCTGCCTTAAAGAGATTTGTATTCAATTCCAGATCAACCCTTAGGCAGGTCTGAGATGATTGGATAGGTAGTAGCTTCTGCTTGCCCTCTAATAGGCCAGTCATCTATCCAATCATCTAGAGCAGGGTCTCCCAAACCCTGGGTGCACGGTCAGTTTTTTTCAAATAATCAAAGCTTAAACAATGCCACTTAATATAATGTTTACATACCCTACATTACTCATCTCATATGTATATACTGTACTCTATACCATCTACTGTATCTTGCCTATGCCGTTCTGTACCATCACTCATTCATATATCTTTATGTACATATTCTTTATCCCTTTACACTTGTGTATGTGTATAAGGTAGTAGTTGTGGAATTGTTAGGTTAGATTACTCGTTGGTTATTACTGCATTGTCGGACCTAGAAGCACAAGCATTTCGCTACACTCGCACTAACATCTGCTAACCATGTGTATGTGACCAATAACATCTGCTAACCATGTGTATGTGACAAATACAATTTGATTATTTGAATCAGCTGTGTAGCGCTATGGAAAGAAAAGAGCAGGACCAAGAGCAGAGATCCAACTTTTCCCCTGAGTCACGATCACTTGGAGTCAAAATGCGGAGATCTACTGCTCAGATTGGTTTTTTTTTATATACGCGTGTAGACAGTGCTGAATAACAACAGCAGTGTTTTGCTGTCTCTCTAGTCATTGTTTAAAAAAAAAGGTTTTACATTTTCCAGTGTCAACTTTGCTGTGCGTTCAAGGCTTCTTTTTACATTCAAGAAAGCTCTGCACAGTTATCCGATTGGCTAACGGTAGGCCTATAGGTGCGCTTGATTTGCTCTCAGGGCCTGCTGGATAGGCAGAGTTCTACCTTCAGACATATGAAGTGGTTCAAAAAGAAATGGGAACACTTGGCCTTCAACGCACTAGGGCTGCTGAATCAAGTGCACCTACCACCAACAGCAAAAACAATGAAAGAAAACAATAGGAATGGAATGATTTTTCTAGAGTTGTTTTTTTTTTTACAGAAATGTTTGTCGATCGACTAGAAACGGCTTGGAGATCGACCAGTCGATCGATGGGTTGGTGACCACTGCACTAGTTTTAGAAACAAAATGAGTGGATGGTCATGGGGCCAGAACATAAATTACAAATAATTTGAAGAATGCAAAGTACCCCAAACAGATATTTGGCTAAAACAATCATTTCAAACCTTGCTCACATCCTAAATATATGATATTTTTGCATCTCTATGGTGTGGTAATACTTTGGAACAGATGACCTAAATTAAAGTAGCTTGGAGCTGATTTGGTGTTTTTAACAGTCTTATGTCCAACAATAAAATATATATTTATATTATTACACTTTATTTGTTCAGAAAACTTGGGGGGGGGGGCATATTCAGCCCACGGGACGCCAGTTAGGGAACCCTGGGGGGGGCAAGGGGTTGATTTGACATAGCCAGGGATGCAATTACAATATATTTTAATATTTCTTTAATTGAACCCTTATTTTACCAGGGAAGTTGACTGAGAACACATTCTCATTTACAGCAAAGACCTGGGGAATAGTTACAGGGGAGGGGGGGGGTGAATGAGCCAATTGTAAGATGAGGATGATTAAGTGAACGTAATGGTAAGAGGGACAGATTGGGAATTTAGTCAGGACGCCAGGGTTAACACCCCTACTCTTACGATAAGTACCATGGGATCTTTAGTGACCACAGAGAGTCAGGAGACCCGTTTAACGTCCCATCCGAAAGACAGCAACCTACACAGGGCAATGTCCCTAATCACTGCCCTGGGGAAATTAGGATGGGTTTTTTAGACCAGAGGAAAGGGTGCTTCCTACTGGCCCTCCAACACCACTTCCAGCAGCATCTGGTCTCCCATCCAGGGACCGACCAGGACCAACTCTGTTTAGCTTCAGAAGCAAGCCAGCAGCATCTGGTCTCCCATCCAGGGACCGACCAGGACCAACCCTGTTTAGCTCCAGAAGCAAGCCAGCAGTGGGATGCAGGGTGGTATGCTGCTGGCATTATAAACTACATATAAAATATAAACCAAACAATGTCAGGATATATTTGTCTCACAGCTTGTTGAATCTTCCTCCTCCTCCTCCTCCTCCTCCTCAGTTCCAGCTCGTCCTGCCGTTTGGCGGCCACCTTCTGCTTGGGTTTCTCCTCTGCCATGTGCTCCACTTGCAGCTGGGGAACAAGGGGGGAGTGGTGTCAGGGGAAATGGTTGAGCACTTTTGCGTTAATAAATACAACACAGTTCTGCTTCTCATAAAAATCTAATTCAAGTTAATTGTCAAGCTCTCCTACTGTGTCGTGTTTCTCAATCTGGAGAATCTTCTTATCTTTCTGTTCTTCCTTCCCCCGGGCCTCGACTATCCTCCGCAGCCGTTCCTCCCTCTTCTTCTTCATCTCCTCCTGTTTTCTCCTCTTCTCTTCCTCCATCTTCTTCCTCCTCTCCTCCTCTTCTTGCTCTTGCTTCTTCTTCAGTGCTTCCAGTTTCAGGCGTTCTCTTTCCTAGAATCAAAAACACACTGATGTCATAGAGGAATCAGCTCTCCTAGTACATTGACAGTTTACCATGCATTCTAGTGGCAACTCATTTGGGACTGAGTGAAATCAGTGGTAGTATTTATTTATTCATTCATTTAAATGGGACGATAAATGGAAATGGAAAAGTGAGTAAGATTAACATGACTAAAAGGCACCGTGGGTGATTTCTGAAATAGAATCCATCAAGGGAGCCTTAAAAAAAAGATTTGCAGAGTAAAGGTCTATGTATTTCAATGATAACCATTTAGTTGGCGAGGAGGGAACGTATGTGCTTTAGGCTCATGCAGCAAATGCCTTAAAACAAGTTAGACATAAACCCTTTGGAACCTAACACCATTGTTACAGATGGGGAGGGAGGAAGGAGGGGGCGGACAGACGGACAAGTAGAGCTGTACCAGTGAAGTGACAGACGAAACACACCCCCACATATCCCACTAGATTCCTCTGATACTTACCACAAGACCACTGCCCGACTGTAGATGGGACCGGGAGAGAAAGACCCAGTTAACAAGGCTGCATATGTTCTGGTAAGATTGGGATTCATGTTTGTTTTTTTAAACTAATTGCTTAAAAAAAAAAAATTAAAATCACACTAAAATCCTTTTGCTTCAAAATGAAAAACAACACACTAAGGGGGTCACAGTTCGATTACGTAGTACCGGTCTTGACTTTATCAAACGGAAAGAAGCAACAAGGCTAAATTAGCTAGCTAGTCTAATTCAGGCTGCATGCCCTTTTCCTGCTGTCCTTCAGTTAAAACACCTCAGGTTATTCACTAGCAGCCTCTTGGTCATTCTAGGCTCTTGGTCATTCTAGGCTCTTGGTCATTCTAGGCTCTTGGTCATTCTAGGCTCTTGGTCATTCTAGGCTCTTGGTCATTCTAGGCTCTTGGTCATTCTAGGCTCTTGGTCATTCTAGGCTCTTGGTCATTGTAGCATATCCTTCTCATTAAACATTTAAGTCAGTCTTCTATTGATGAGATAATATGCTAAATTGCTTTGCCACACCGCGGAGACACTGTGGACTGTAGAGACGCTTTTGATGACTTGTGATTGGCCAGCGACAAGCTACACGCGCCACTCTTGCGTAGGCTATTCTCGTTGAGCAGGGACGACATACTGTTTACCTTTTATCCACAACTGACCATCCCCACTGTAATCTACCGTGAAGACATAAACAAAATCCCAAACTGGAGATTTAAAAACGATGGTCCCCATCACTCGACATCCTACAAAACAAGTTCTTAGCTCAGATTTACTCACGAGGCAACGGCATACAACGCAGCATAGGCATTACCTATAGGCCTAGTGTTTATATGAAGCAAAAATGATGTATTTATTCTGGTTCACAGCGCAGACTGAACAGATGTCCTCGTGGCAAACGGTTCGATACGTTACACTTAAAGAGTGAGATGTGATCAGGATCTGGGCAAAGGGATAGGTCAGTTATGGAATAAGGGCCGGGGGGGGTGTGGTTTATGGCCAATATACCACGGCAAAGGGCTGTTCGAAGGCACGACGCCAACCAACCATATATCACAAACCCACGAGGTGCCTTATTGCTTTTATAAACTGGTTACTAACATAATTAGAGCAGTAAAAATGTATGTTGTCATACCCGTGGTATACGGTCTGATATACCAAGGCTGTCAGCCAATCAGCATTCAGGGCTAGAACCACCCAGTTTATAATGGCCATATACCACAAACCCCCGAGGTGCCTTATTGCTTTTATAAACTGGTTACTAACATAATTAGAAAAAAACAAGAACATTTTTGCCACACCCATATATCACGGCTGTCAGCCAATCAGCATTCAGGCATTTGAAACACCCAGTTTATAATTTAAATGATATATGAGCGGAGGACGTCAGATAAGGAGGACTTCCTTATTCCTCAGGAAGTAGCACATCCCAAGGGCTCATAAATAAAACAATGAAGAAAATAAAAAACGAACCTTGAGGTCGACTCTGTCCGGCGTGGTGTGTTTAATGAAGGACTTCATGACCGTGCTGCGTCCCAGAGACCCAGGGGTCATCGGCATCATCTGGTTCTTCTGGACCGTGTGGAGAAACGACCTCACGTTGGTCCTCACCTACAGTAGACAATAAAAAAACACACAGGCTGCATTTACTACATCAGGGTCTATAGAATAGAAAGTAGCCTACACATGACACTATGATTTAAAAACCCTTTAACCCCTGCGGAAGAAGTAGCCCACTCTGTGCCAGACAAGCTAGAGGGAAAACATGGTTGAAAAATGTCATTACAACAAATATACAACCACAAAATGGTTTTAAAATGACATCAATTCAAATGTTTGTAATTTTTGCACACTAGGGAGACCTACATTTTTCACTCAAAACACTTTTGAAAATAAAATAAAAAAACTAAACATTGCTATATCCAAAAGAGAGACAGCCTTGTGTCTTAGTTCTTACACTCTGGCTCTTCTTGAGGGGTGAAGGCTTCTTCCCGGGGGTCTGGAAGTCCTCTTTAGCTTCTGCTGCTACTCTGCGCTTGGCACTGAGACGAGGACCCAGACATGATGGTGGCTTCTTACTGCTGCCATCTAGGAATGAATGGAATAAGGACGTTAACCACGCACGCACACACACACCAAAAATGTTTCTGTTTCTTGCTTCAACAGTGCAGTAATAATGAATAATACACAAATCGCCAAAGAGAAACTAAATTAAGAAATATCAGAAGAGTCCACCACTAAATTAACAGGGCCAGCTATATTTATTTAAATCGACCTAAAGAAAACTGCCTTTTCATTGCCAAGTCAAAGTTGCACAAACGCAAGTGTTTTGGTCGCACTCTCAAACCCTGAGCTAGGTTGTCCGTCCTTGTATTTGGTTTATGTTCGCTTGCACTTGTTAGCATTTAGTTAGCTTCTGCTATGGGAATCCGCCAGTACTTAGTTAGCATCTGCTATGGGAATCCTCCAGTACTTAGTTAGCTTCTGCTATGGGAATCCGCCAGTACTTAGTTAGCATCTGCTATGGGAATCCGCCAGTACTTAGTTAGCTTCTGCTATGGGAATCCGTCAGTACTTAGTTAGCTTCTGCTATGGGAATCCGCCAGTACTTAGTTAGCGTCTGCTATGGGAATCCGCCAGTACTTAGTTAGCGTCTACTATGGGAATCCGCCAGTACTTAGTTAGCGTCTACTATGGGAATCCGCCAGTACTTAGTTAGCGTCTGCTATGGGAATCCGCAAGTACTTAGTTAGCGTCTGCTATGGGAATCCGCCAGTACTTAGTTAGCGTCTGCTATGGGAATCCGCCAGTACTTAGTTAGCGTCTACTATGGGAATCCGCCAGTACTTAGTTAGCGTCTACTATGGGAATCCGCCAGTACTTAGTTAGCGTCTACTATGGGAATCCGCCAGTACTTAGTTAGCGTCTACTATGGGAATCCGCCAGTACTTAGTTAGCATTAAAAAATATATATTCTTGGGAAAGAAATAGCGCCCCTTCTGTGCACTGCCAGTAATACCCTGGTATGGTACAGGAACAGCATGAACAGCATGAACAGCAGGATACCACCAAACCGTACAGCACATCAACTTTATTCAGTCTAATGGCACAACGTCAGGTCATATTTCATCACTCACCAAGCCCGCTGACGTTACTGCTGCAGGTGGAGCTGCCCAGCCGAGTCTTCTTCTTCAAGAAGGATCTCCTGGAGGCCCTACGGACAGACTCCTGGGTCATGCTGTTTCTCAGCCCTGCCAGGGAGAGCCGCACAGTCAGGGAGTGTCTCACGGAGCTCCGTCTGGGGCCGAAGTCATTGCTGCTGCCATGCAGCGCGGCCTGGAGAGCAGCGCGGCCTGGAGAGCGCTCTGCGTTGCGGTTCATCTGGAGCTCTGCAGACTGTCGCTCGGCGGCTGAGATCTTAACTACGGCTTTAGTTATGTGGCTTTGGGGAGGGGGGCGATGGGGTGGGAAACATGGGGGCTGGAAGGAGTCTGAGCTGGACTCCCCCCTCTTACTCTCAGCCTCCTCCTCCATATTCTCCTCCAGGATCTGGCGGATGGAGCGAGACACCTGCTGGTGTGCCTCCTCCAGCTGGAAGGAGGAGGTCTGAGCAGCTCCTTTGTGGGTGCTGCGTACAGGTGATGCCACCTCAGGCTGTGTGGTCTGTTTGGTTCTGCGAGCGCGTGAGGTTTTGACCAGCTCTTCCCTTGTGACTGGGGACCCTCCTTCATCCTCTGCTATCAGGTTCAGGGAGGTGGACACGGAGGAGCGACGCAGGTTGCTGCGCTTGCCCTTGGAGAAGCTGCAGAAGGGAAATGAGAGCGAGACACAGAATGTTTATTGTAACGCGTTGTCAGCACCATTACACACCAGGTTAAGTTCCTGGTACATGCAAATGTGTTGACGAATAACGGTGATTCTGATAACTGTACTAAAAAAATGTTTTATTTTACCAGGTAAGTTGACTGAGAACACGTTCTCATTTACAGCAACGACCTGGGGAATAGTTACAGGGGAGGGGGGGGGGGGTGAATGAGCCAAATTTAAGATGAGGATGATTAGGTGACCGTGATGGTATGAGGACCAGACTGGGAATTTAGTCGGGACACCGGGGTTAACACCCCAACTCTTACGATAAGTGCCATGGGATCTTTAGAGACCACAGAGAGTCAGGACACCAGCTTAACATCCTATCTGAAAGACAGCACCCTACACAGGGCAATGTCCCCAATCACTGCCCTGGGGTATTGGGATGTTCTTTTACACCAGAGGAAAAAGTGCCTCCTACTGGCCCTCCAACACCACTTCCAGCACCATCTGGTCTCCCATCCAGGGACCGACCAGGACCAACCCTGCTTAGCTTCAGAAGCAAGCCAGCAGCATCTGGTCTCCCATCCAGGGACCGACCAGGACCAACCCTGCTTAGCTTCAGAAGGAAGCCAGCAGCATCTGGTCTCCCATCCAGGGACCGACCAGGACCAACCCTGCTTAGCTTCAGAAGCAAGCCAGCAGCATCTGGTCTCCCATCCAGGACCAACCCTGCTTAGCTTCAGAAGCAAGCCAGCAGCATCTGGTCTCCCATCCAGGGACCGACCAGGACCAACCCTGCTTAGCTTCAGAAGCAAGCCAGCAGCATCTGGTCTCCCATCCAGGGACCGACCAGGACCAACCCTGCTTAGCTTCAGAAGCAAGCCAGCAGCATCTGGTCTCCCATCCAGGGACCGACCAGGACCAACCCTGCTTAGCTTCAGAAGCAAGCCAGCAGCATCTGGTCTCCCATCCAGGACCAACCCTGCTTAGCTTCAGAAGCAAGCCAGCAGCATCTGGTCTCCCATCCAGGGACCGACCAGGACCAACCCTGCTTAGCTTCAGAAGCAAGCCAGCAGCATCTGGTCTCCCATCCAGGGACCGACCAGGACCAACCCCTTAGCTTCAGAAGCAAGCCAGCAGCATCTGGTCTCCCATCCAGGGACCGACCAGGACCAACCCAGAAGCAAGCCAGCAGCATCTGGTCTCCCATCCAGGGACCGACCAGGACCAACCCTGCTTAGCTTCAGAAGCAAGCCAGCAGCATCTGGTCTCCCATCCAGGGACCGACCAGGACCAACCCTGCTTAGCTTCAGAAGCAAGCCAGCAGCATCTGGTCTCCCATCCAGCGACCGACCAGGACCAACCCTGCTTAGCTTCAGAAGCAAGCCAGCAGCATCTGGTCTCCCATCCAGGGACCGACCAGGACCAACCCTGCTTAGCTTCAGAAGCAAGCCAGCAGCATCTGGTCTCCCATCCAGGGACCGACCAGGACCAACCCTGCTTACCTTCAGAAGCAAGCCAGCAGCATCTGGTCTCCCATCCAGGGACCGACCAGGACCAACCCTGCTTACCTTCAGAAGCAAGCCCGCAGTGGGATGGTATGGCATAAAACAGAGTATCACTATGATTAACGTGAAGGATCATAAATGAAAAGGTTATACTGAGACATGTTTGGACAGGACACAACACAGAAGCCTACCGTCAGGGCAAATTAACTGGATAACCTACAGTCTCTTGTTGCAATTTTCATTCTGACCCACAGATAGACGTTTCCTACAGTTGCGCTTCTTCTGTGATGGAGTCTTTGGCATCAATTCCGGTTCTGCACTAAATTCACTGAGACGGGAAGAAAACTAAAATGTTAATATGAATGACTCCCAGAAAGAAAGATCAACAGCTGTAGGATGAATTCCTTCCTTCTGCCAATCATTACTTTACAGAATTAAAAATGACACACAAAAAAATAACTAAAAGTGTGTCTATGACAACGGTGGGGTCTTGATCTACCCACCTTGAGAATATGCGGTTGGCTTCGTGCTGGATCTCAAACAGCCACACCATGTGGTCATTTTCAATTTCATTGGCAAACGCTTGCATCTTCACATCGAACATCTGCAGCAGGGTGCGTATTGAGGACAGTACAGAGCTCATAGTCGCTACCTGTGAAAGATCGGTTTCAAAACAATTACTGATTATTACATATTTGGTGGGATGTGTTAAACCTCCTCTCGTATATAAATTAATCGTTTCTCCCATCTAAAATGGGATATCTAGGAAGGACAATAAAGAAAAAGAGTTGTTTAGTGAACATAATATCGCACAAGATTTTATACGTAACTTTCATGCTTTTTAACCAAATATTGCAGATAACATTAAACATTACATCAAATGACACACAAAGAATAAACAAAGTGACACGACAACCATCCAGACAATAATAAAAAAACATGTACAAAACAAATGTGTATTGTATCAAATGTTAGGACATTTGGGATTTTTCACTACAAATTGGCTAACAAGTGAACTAGATCATTTTAATTTGAGCTATCGCGTGCATTTCCACAATGTGGCCTCCAATTGTCATGAATCAGAGCTGGCTATCATACAGTTTAAACAAAAAATATACGAAGAAAATAAATATGTTGAAGAAACAGAAATCTATCTAATGCCGGTTTGGACAAAATAGCGAGTTTCTAAAATGTTAGCTGACCGGTGTATTTATAGCGAATGTAGGCTAAACCTTATTTAGGGAAAATACAACTTGCATACCATGAAACTCTTCCGGGTTCGACAAAATACAATTCGTTTCGCTAAAATAGCAGTTCACTCTACATTGCAGATGATTTCGATAATGTTCATAAAAGTATTCAATTGTATAATCCACCATTATCATTCTCTGCACAACATAATAGTCAGTCTTTCCTCCAATTTGATTTCAACACCCGCTGAAACCCGTTTAAATTGTTCTAAACAGTCTGAGCCAATTGGGGACTAGTTTGTAATGCCGAACCCCAGTCTGCTCCTCCCCATAGGCAATAAAACCCGAGAGCACGTGTCCGGGCTCGTACGCTGAGGGGATTCGATTATCTGGCCCGGGTTACACCGCTAGGAGGAGTTTGTTTCCGGTAAACGAATGTGATTGCGTTCGTTTTGGCCCCTTTCAAAGCCCACTGGGAAGTAGGCTCAAAACCTTAGTGATGTAGCCTAGGCTAGATTAAGCACGTGGACTAATAAAGGCATCATTTTGTCGTGATGTATGTCTTGTCCTATATTTGTATTTAATTTACTTTTTATTTTTAATGCCAGCCCCTGTCCCTGCAGGAGTCCTTTTTGCCTTTTGGTAGGCCATCATTGTAAATAAGCATTTGTTCTTAATTAACTGACTTGCCTCGTTAAATAAAAGTTAAATAAAAATGTAAATAAAAGGGCATGAATGAAATAACTATCTCCAGCTGAACAGCAAAATGACTATGTTTATTGGAACATCCAAGCAGGTAACCAGTGCTGGAAAAATCTGCCCGACAATTAAAACAGTCAAGCCGTCCATCTGTCCTCTGTCATGGCCAACATGGGAGTTTGATCCTTACTGTCCTTTGATGCTCATATAAAACACATCTGCAAACATTATTTTCCCCCTCTAAGAGATATGTCCAGGCTCAAACCACAGCTCCCCCAGCCAGATGCAGAGAAACTCTTCCATGCTTTCATCTTCTTTCGGATTGACTACTGCAAAACGCTGTGTCCAGCCAAATCACTTCAGAGGCCTCAACTTCTCCAGAGTAGTGCTGCCAGAGTCCTGATCAGGACCAAGGAGTCGGCCCACATCACCTCCATCCTTACTGAATTCCACCTGTCACCTATAGGATGGACTTTAAAATCCTTCCTCCCAGTGTTTAAAGTCCTGAATGGATTGAGTCCCACGAACATCAAGGACGTCCTTCCTATCAATGAGCCACATCCCACTCTCAATGAGCCACATCCCACTCTCAATGAGCCACATCCCACTCTCAATGAGCCACATCCCACTCTCAATGAGCCACATCCCACTCTCAATGAGCCACATCCCACTCTCCCCTCTGGCAACTCCCTACTGCGTCAAGTCCCCAAGACACATGTCCGTACTATTGGGGACCGAACCTTCTGCTCCCGTACCCCTATGGAATGCTCTCACTGACCATCTGAAAGCCGCTCCATCAATCTGAATGTTTAAAACAGGCTTTGAAACACATTTTCTACAGACATTTCTACAGTCTTTCTTAAAGTCCTAGGCTGTAAAGTCATTTTAGGATGTATAATTGCTCTGCCTTGATTCTAAATGTATGATGTTCATATCGTGTTTATTTTATTATCATTATTTTATTTTTGACTATGTGGAGCTTTTGAGATGACACTGTAAAGCGCGATACAAATTAAATGTATTATAATGTTTCATTATTATTGAGTAGGATTATCTGTTTTCAAATGCAAAAGTAATTTCATTTGATGAAAAACGCTTTATCATTGAAAACATTTAATGGAAAATAGATAGTATGTTTCTGGACGATGCAGCGTGTTTGACAACTTGACCGAACGGCGCAGAGTTTTCGATTTGAGAAGGGCGCTTCTTCCGGCTTTGGCAGTTCACGTCACCGCTCAGGTTAATAGGTTCCAGTCACTGATTCAAACCATCCAATCAGATTACTGTTTTTTTGTTCAATATATAAAAATCCTTTGTCTCTTTGATGTTATTTATGTTTCAGCAAATCATACTATATAATCATGTACTGTAGCTGGCTCGCTGCAAGTCTGAGCATATTGAGGTAGAAAGGCTTGGCAGATGTTTTTTAATGTTTATTATAATGATGTGGAAAACAAACTATGATTTTCACAAGACATAAACTACAAAAGTGTAAACATTGGCGCAAATACATCTCTGAGTTCATCTAGGTTTAGCTAGGTCTGCTATGATATTAGACACAAAGAATTCCGATTATAAAATGTTTTTAAAATGTCATAAACAATACATTGAATTTTGATTTGTTAGCCTGAATTAAAAATGTATTAAATCGTTTTTTTCTCTCACCCATCTACACACAATAACCCATAATGACAAAGTGAAAACATTTTTGTAGAAATGTTTGCAAATTGATTGAAAATGAAAGACATAAATATGTTATTTGCATAAGCATTCACACCCATGAGGTAGTACTTTGTAGAAGCACTTTTGGCAGCCTTTCTGGGTAAAGCTCGAAGAGCTTTCCACACCTGGATTGTGCAACATTTCAAGCTCTGTCAAATGTGTTGTTGATCATTGCTAGACAACCATTTTCAGGTCTTGCCATAGATTTTCAAGTAGATTTAAGTCAAAACTGTATCTCGGTCACTTAGGAACATTCACTGTCTTCTTGGTAAGCAACTCCAGTGTAGATTCGGCCTTGTGTTTTAGGTTTATTGTCCTGCTGAAATGTGAATCATCTTTCCAGTGTCTGGTGGAAAGCAGACTGAACCAGGTTTTCCTCTAGGAAAATACTCCCCAGTCCTTAACGATTACAAACATATCCATAACATGATGCAGCCACCACTATGCTTAAAAATATGGAGAGTGTTACTCAGTGATGTGTTGTATTGGATTTGCCCCAAACATAACACTTTGTATTCAGGACAAAAAGTGAATTGTTTTGCCATATTCTTTTGCAATATTACTTGAATGCCTTTTTTTCAAACAGGATGCATATTTTGGAATGTTTTTTATTGTGTACATGCTTCTTTTTACTCTGTCATTCAGTTTAGTATTGTGTAATAACTTTAATGTTTTCTCCTATCACAGCCATTCAACTCTGTAACTTAAAAAAAAAATCACCATTAGCCTCATGGTGAAATCTCTGAGTGGTTTCCTTCCTCTCCGGCAACTGAGTTAGGAAGGAGGCCTGTATCTTTGTAGTGACTGGGTGTATTGATACACCATCCAAAGTGTAATTAATAACTTCACCCTGCTCAAAGGGATATTCAGTGTCTGCTTTTTTTTGTGGGGGGAGGGGGGGGGGGGATTGGAAAACCTCCCTGGTCTTTGTGGTTGAATATGTGTTTGAAAATTATTTTTCAGAGTACCCAGTTGTCGTGAAAGCACCATTAGCTGTGGAATCGGGCCCCATGATTTGTCAGTGTGCAAATGTGCAGTATGTGAGAAGCAACCTCACCGCAGCACACGGTACGGGGTGGAGTCAACCCGCCCACCTCACGGTACGGGGTGGAGTCAACCCGCCCACCACACGGTACGGGGTGGAGTCAACCCGCCCACCACACGGTACGGGGTGGAGTCAACCCGCCCACCTCACGGTACGGGGTGGAGTCAACCCGCCCACCTCACGGTACGGGGTGGAGTCAACCCGCCCACCACACGGTACGGGGTGGAGTCAACCCGCCCACCACACGGTACGGGGTGGAGTCAACCCGCCCACCACACGGTACGGGGTGGAGTCAACCCGCCCACCACACGGTACGGGGTGGAGTCAACCCGCCCACCTCACGGTGCGGGGTGGAGTCAACCCGCCCACCTCACGGTGCGGGGTGGAGTCAACCCGCCCACCACACGGTACGGGGTGGAGTCAACCCGCCCACCACACGGTACGGGGTGGAGTCAACCCGCCCACCACACGGTACGGGGTGGAGTCAACCCGCCCACCACACGGTACGGGGTGGAGTCAACCCGCCCACCACACGGTACGGGGTGGAGACAACCCGCCCACCACACGGTACGGGTGGTATATATTCACCTTACTCCTGTACATATCTACCTCTATCACTCCAGTATCCCTGTCACCTTACCCCTATACATATCTACCTCCATCACTCCAGTAACCCTGTCACCTTACCCCTATACATATCTACCTCCATCACTCCAGTATCCCTGTCTCCTTACCCCTATACATATCTACCTCCATCACTCCAGTATCCCTGTCTCCTTACCCCTATACATATCTACCTCCATCACTCCAGTATCCCTGTCACCTTACCCCTATACATATCTACCTCCATCACTCCAGTATCCCTGTCACCTTACCCCTATACATATCTACCTCCATCACTCCAGTATCCCTGTCTCCTTACCCCTATACATATCTACCTCCATCACTCCAGTATCCCTGTCTCCTTACCCCTATACATATCTACCTCCATCACTCCAGTATCCCTGTCTCCTTACCCCTATACATATCTACCTCCATCACTCCAGTATCCCTGTCACCTTACCCCTATACATATCTACCTCCATCACTCCAGTATCCCTGTCACCTTACCCCTATACATATCTACCTCTATCACTCCAGTATCCCTGTCACCTTACCCCTTTACATATCTACCTTTATCACTCCAGTATCCCTGCACATTGTTAAGTCTGTCAAAAGTGTGCAGGTTTGAGCATGTGTCTGTGTGCCCTCACATCTCTATCAAGCCCAAAAGCAGAGAGAGAGAGAGACTCTACCTAATACTACACCTGAACCTGGTGGAGAGGACCTACAGAGAATCATCTCACAGTGAAAACAGTCACAGCGTCTGTGAGATTGGAGGACCTCCGTCAGGTTTTAAGCCAGTCAAATCAAAGAGGGCAAAGATGATAAAAGGACAAAGATCCCGTATCAATACTAAAAAGGTAGGATATCCACAGAGTTGTCCCTTCCTGAAATCACCCAGTCAAAGACATGCTACAACCTGTTGTTGTAGGGTGTGTGGCAAGTTTTTTTTGATAAATTTAGTACATTTGATTAAACGTGATTAAACATGTGCAAACTCGTACAAAGGATAAAGAACAGTGATATTTGTGGATTCTGTTTTCACTCCACAGAAACGTCACCTCCAAACTCTTGCTGCAGACAGGTTTTATTTGTCATCTTTGTAGTAAAAGGTTTATCTTCAACAGTAGGCTGATAGAACACACAGGGGAGAAATCACATCACTGCCGTGATTGTGGGCGAAGGATTCAGTCGGAGTGAACATTTAAAAGTGTACACGAGGAGCCACACACAGATGTGCTGTCTGTCTAGGGGGAAAATGTCTTGAGACAGAAGATTGAGAGACACAGTTTAACTCCCAGCTGTGAGAGGCACCTCAGGACACTACTATGTAAATGAAGCTAGGGTAAAGTGACTAGGCATCAGGATAGATAATAATAAGGTATTTGAGGTAGATATGTACATGAAGGCAGGGTAAAGTGACTAGGCATCAGGATAGATAATAATAAGGTATTTGAGGTAGATATGTAGATGAAGGCAGGGTAAAGTGACTAGGCATCAGGATATATAATAATAAGGTATTTGAGGTAGATATGTACATGAAGGCAGGGTAAAGTGACTAGGCATCAGGATAGATAATAATAAGGTATTAGAGGTAGATATGTACATGAAGGCAGGGTAAAGTGACTAGACATCAGGATAGATAATAAGGTATTTGAGGTAGATATGTACATGAAGGCAAGGTAAAGTGACTAGACATCAGGATAGATAATAAGGTATTTGAGGTAGATATGTACATGAAGGCAGGGTAAAGTGACTAGACATCAGGATAGATAATAAGGTATTTGAGGTAGATATGTACATGAAGGCAAGGTAAAGTGACTAGACATCAGGATAGATAATAAGGTATTTGAGGTAGATATGTACATGAAGGCAGGGTAAAGTGACATCAGAATAGATAATAATAAGGTATTTGAGGTAGATATGTACATGAAGGCAGGGTAAAGTGACTAGGCATCAGGATATATAATAATAAGGTATTTGAGGTAGATATGTACATGAAGGCAGGGTAAAGTGACTAGGTATCAGGATAGATAATAATAAGGTATTTGAGGTAAATATGTACATGAAGGTAAAGTGACTAGACATCAGAATAGATAATAATAAGGTATTTGAGGTAGATATGTACATGAAGGCAGGGTAAAGTGACTAGGTATCAGGATAGATAATAATAAGGTATTTGAGGTAGATATGTACATGAAGGCAGGGTAAAGTGACTAGGTATCAGGATAGATAATAATAAGGTATTTGAGGTAGATATGTACATGAAGGCAGGGTAAAGTGACTAGGTATCAGGATAGATAATAATAAGGTATTTGAGGTAGATATGTACATGAAGGCAGGGTAAAGTGACTAGGTATCAGGATAAATAATAAGGTATTTGAGGTAGATATGTACATGAATGCAGGGTAAAGTGACTAGGCATCAGGATAGATAATAATAAGGTATTAGAGGTAGATATGTACATGAAGGCAGGGTAAAGTGACTAGGCATCAGGATAGATAATAATAAGGTATTTGAGGTAGATATGTACATGAAGGCAGGGTAAAGTGACTAGGCATCAGGATAGATAATAATAAGGTATTTGAGGTAGATATGTACATGAAGGCAAGGTAAAGTGACTAGACATCAGGATAGATAATAAGGTATTTGAGGTAGATATGTACATGAAGGCAGGGTAAAGTGACTAGGTATCAGGATAGATAATAATAAGGTATTTGAGGTAGATGTGTGCATGAAGGCAGGGTAAAGTTACTAGGCATCAGGATAAATAATAAGGTATTTGAGGTAGATATGTGCATGAAGGCAGGGTAAAGTGACTAGACATCAGGATAGATAATAAGGTATTTGAGGTAGATATGTACATGAAGGCAGGGTAAAGTGACTAGGTATCAGGATAGATAATAATAAGGTATTTGAGGTAAATATGTACATGAAGGTAAAGTGACTAGACATCAGAATAGATAATAATAAGGTATTTGAGGTAGATATGTACATGAAGGCAGGGTAAAGTGACTAGACATCAGGATAGATAATAATAAGGTATTGGAGGTAGATATGTACATGAAGGCAGGGTAAAGAGACTGGACATCAGGATAGATAATAATAAGGTATATGAGGTAGATATGTACATGAAGGCAGGGTAAAGAGACTAGGTATCAGGATAGATAATAATAAGGTATTTGAGGTAGATATGTACATGAAGGCAGGGTAAAGAGACTAGGTATCAGGATAGATAATAATAAGGTATTTGAGGTAGATATGTACATGAAGGCAGGGTAAAGTGACTAGACATCAGGATAGATAATAATAAGGTATTTGAGGTAGATATGTACATGAAGGCAGGGTAAAGAGACTAGACATCAGGATAGATAATAATAAGGTATTTGAGGTAGATCTGTACATGAAGGCAGGGTAAAGAGACTGGACATCAGGATATATAATAATAAGGTATTTGAGGTAGATCTGTACATGAAGGCAGGGTAAAGAGACTGGACATCAGGATATATAATAATAAGGTATTTGAGGTAGATCTGTACATGAAGGCAGGGTAAAGTGACTAGACATCAGGATAGATAATAATAAGGTATTTGAGGTAGATATGTACATGAAGGCAGGGTAAAGTGACTAGGTATCAGGATAGATAATAATAAGGTATTTGAGGTAAATATGTACATGAAGGTAAAGTGACTAGACATCAGAATAGATAATAATAAGGTATTTGAGGTAGATATGTACATGAAGGCAGGGTAAAGTGACTAGGTATCAGGATAGATAATAATAAGGTATTTGAGGTAGATATGTACATGAAGGCAGGGTAAAGTGACTAGGTATCAGGATAGATAATAATAAGGTATTTGAGGTAGATCTGTACATGAAGGCAGGGTAAAGAGACATCAGGATAGATAATAATAAGGTATTTGAGGTAGATATGTACATGAAGGCAGGGTAAAGTGACTAGGTATCAGGATAAATAATAAGGTATTTGAGGTAGATATGTACATGAATGCAGGGTAAAGTGACTAGGCATCAGGATAGATAATAATAAGGTATTTGAGGTAGATATGTACATGAAGGCCGGGTAAAGTGACTAGACATCAGGATGTATAATAATAAGGTATTTGAGGTAGATATGTACATGAAGGCAGGGTAAAGTGACTAGGCATCAGGATAGATAATAATAAGGTATTTGAGGTAGATATGTACATGAAGGCAGGGTAAAGTGACTAGGCATCAGGATAGATAATAATAAGGTATTTGAGGTAGATCTGTACATGAAGGCAGGGTAAAGTGACTAGGCATCAGGATATATAATAATAAGGTATTTGAGGTAGATATGTACATGAAGGCAAGGTAAAGTGACTAGACATCAGGATAGATAATAAGGTATTTGAGGTAGATATGTACATGAAGGCAGGGTAAAGTGACTAGGTATCAGGATAGATAATAATAAGGTATTTGAGGTAAATATGTACATGAAGGCAGGGTAAAGTTACTAGGCATCAGGATAAATAATAAGGTATTTGAGGTAGATATGTGCATGAAGGCAGGGTAGTGACTAGGCATCATGATAGATAATAATAAGGTATTTGAGGTAGATATGTACGTGAAGGCAGGGTAAAGTGACTAGGTATCAGGATAGATAATTATAAGGTATTTGAGGTAGCTATGTACATGAAGGTAAAGTGACTAGACATCAGAATAGATAATAATAAGGTATTTGAGGTAGATATGTACATGAAGGCAGGGTAAAGTGACTAGACATCAGGATAGATAATAATAAGGTATTGGAGGTAGATATGTACATGAAGGCAGGGTAAAGAGACTGGACATCAGGATAGATAATAATAAGGTATATGAGGTAGATATGTACATGAAGGCAGGGTAAAGAGACTAGGTATCAGGATAGATAATAATAAGGTATTTGAGGTAGATATGTACATGAAGGCAGGGT